>NC_084741.1:50743529-50778529 GCF_033978785.1 Entelurus aequoreus
TTTCGGTAATTAAGAGTTGGACAATATCGGAATATCGGATATCGGCAAAAAAGCCATTATCGGACATCCCTAGTAAGAACTTTACACTACTTTATATTAGAAATGGCAACAGCGGAGGATGAATGTCCCATAACAAGAAGATATAGAAAAAGAAGAAGCGTATCGATTACGGCGCACAATTTTTCAGGACTTATACAGATCCCAAATATAGATCGGCAGGTACCAGAAGGTAAAAAAAATTGCTTTTGCATAAAATTGCGAAACAAAACGCCAGATAATATGTCTTACCTTATACACACACCATAATAATACTCGTATGTTGAAGCACACTACAATCCATCAAGCGGTGCGGCTTCATAGCGTACCAAAGTCGTACTAAAACATTTTGATACATTTTTGAGCGCCGTGTGTAATGTTCTATATTTTCAATGGAACATTTAAAATGTTGGTGTTGTTTACTTGAGACATATTGCCATCGTAGTGCAGCCTACTCGTATCTCTTATGTTTGACTGCCATCTCCTGGTCACACTTATCATTACACCATGTACCAAATAAAATAGCTTTGAGGTGGGTAAGCTCAACCAAACGTATTCCTTACATTAGGCGCACTGGGTTATAAGGCGCACTGTCGAGTTTTGAGAAAAACAAATGATTTTAAGTGCGCCTTATAGTCCGGAAAATACGGTACTTTCTAATGGGAAAATAATTTTCCGTTTTCATACGATTTGTTTTTCAATGGATTCATCACAAAAACCAAAGTACCACTGGAAATGAAAACCAATTTAATATATCCTACCATGGTTTCTATTGAAAGAACAAATAAAAAGAAGAAGGCAAGCTGGCTAGGAAACATGTTGCATCGAGGAAACAATCCGGAATAGCAATGACAATGTGGTCCAACTCACACAAAGCTTAACATGCAATCATCCAGTAATTGGAAAATGTTTTAGCTCAACTTAAATGGTGCTGACAAACTAACTACACACTCCAAAATAGGAAATGGAAAAACTTTTTGTTTTAAGTCTGACCGGACATAATTCACAACAAAGAACTTGCGACCCCAAAAGGGACAAGCGGTAGAAAAACATATGGATGGAAAACAAGACTATAAGTCCAAAACATAATTACATATTGGTCTGTAGTAAGTTTAAGCTTAATTTGAATTTGAATCATCATTTGAATCTGTTAATAAACATACAGTATGTGAAATATATAGAATGGTGTCCTGTCATTTGTTAGTACAAGACAGTTAAAATATGGCACAAAGTGCATCAGACATATTTGTAAATGGTGTTCATTTACGATTAATTTATTTTTTTAAATCTGATTAAAATATAATTTGGCATACCTAATTTAAACATGTTTTAATTGAATTACGGAGAAGTTAACACTATGAAAAGATGTATCTTCCATAAACAATACTGCATAGCAACAAAACATCCAAAAAATAATTTTCCAGTAATTGTTGCAAGATCGATCTGCACCATGTCTGCAAATATAGAACAACACTTTAATCCTTCATCTTGTATTTGTGTCTACTTTAAAACAACACTATATATTGACATATTGTGAGGCTGCATTCAGCTCACAGAGTCTCTCAGCCCCAATGCCTGGTACAAACACGGATCGGAAGCATCTCACTGCACATCTCATCTCTGAAAGTGAGCTGGGATAGAGTTGTCTGACGACATGTAGCCAGTGACAAAATTGCCCATCAACAGGTAAAAGATGGCTTCTTAGAATGTGTTGGTCCGACGATACAAATTAAGGTGAATAAAATATCAGGGACTCTTTTTTTGCAACCCAGTAGAGTGAAATATCCAATCGATTGCAACTGGACTGTTCAGTTTGTCTTAACAGGCATTTCACCTTTGCCGAGCACATTAACTTGGTGGACAAAAATCCTCTAGTTCACACGTGAGGATGTCAAAGACAGTAAGTTGCCCTTTTTGGACTGTGACGTCCACATTGGAGAGGTCAGGGGCCTCCATGTTGGGGTTTACCTGGAACCCACACTTACTGACTCACACCACCCCCTGGAGCACAAACTGTGTGTTTTCAGAACCTTTTAAGACAGAGCTGATAACGTTCCCAACAGCCTACAGGCCAAATAGAAAGAACATAAGCATTTGATGGAAGCCTTCAAAACCTTTGGTCACCCCCGCTGGTCATCTTTTAAATATGCATCCATTTTTAGAAGGAACAAGAACAGAGTGGATGAAGAAGAAAAAAATGACAGACACAATAACGTTATCATTCCATATATACCAGGTATACCTGAGAAACGCAAAATAAGTTTCAACCAACACAACATTGCAGTACACTTCAGACCAGGCAACAACCTGTGACAGTGACTAGTGCACCCCAAAGACACACCCACAAAAACAACCTGGTGTATGCTATCCAGTGTAACGATGAATGCACGGATTCATATATTGGGGAAACAAAACAACCACTAAGCCGACGCATGGCACAGCATAGACGGGCAAACTCTTCAGGCCAAGATTCAGCTGACTTATCTTCACCTCAAAGAGAAACAGCACACCTTTGAGAACAACATTTTACAGATTCTGGACAGGAAGGACCAATAGTTTGAAAGAGAAGTGAGAGAAGCCATCTAAGTCAAGGTTGAAAAACCATCTCTGAACTAAGGAGGTAGCTTTGGGCACCACCTATGTGCCACATACAACACTGTCTTTTCAACCATTTCAAAAAGACTTTGCAATTTAGTCTCCAACAAAATACAGGAGTTAGAAACTTTCCGGTTCCAAATTCTCTTTTTTAATTTCCCTTTTAAAATTGAATGGAACATCACATGGGGGATTCCAGTCGAACAACTGATATCAACTGATATTAAATGTTTATATTGTTACATCCATATGTAGATGTTTTGCCGTGTTTTTGTTTTATTAAAGTGATTGTTGATCATCCACCTTCGCGCCATCCGATACGATAGCAATACGATATTTTATAAACACACGAAAACCTCACAATCCAGGAGATTCGCAACTTTAGTCGGGATGTCTGTAGACAAGGGCAATATCCGGGAGTCTTCGGGAAAATCATGTAAGACCTTGTTACGGTTCTACATACAAAATGACTCTAATTGACATTCTGTCATGACCTGTCATATCAGGCCATGTCTTTGTTTGTGTTGGTTATAGTTTTTCTATGTTTAAAGTCTATCTCTGTTTCAGCGCTCCTTTTGTTTACGTTCTGGTTACTAGGGCCCTGATTAATCCTACCTGCTTCTGATTAGTGGTCAGGAGGCACACCTACTTTTGATCGCTAATCAAGGAGCTTTAAATGCGACTGTGACTTAGCCTTCCTCGCAGGTCCATTATTCACCGTTGGCGACATTTTACGTGTGTGTTAGCTTTACACTACAGCTTTGTGTTTTTTTACTTTATCTTGCTAAACTAAGTTTTTGCCTTGGGCTTCCCGTGCGCCTTTGAGTGACACACTGTTTTAGTAATTTTACTTGTTATTGGAATTTAAAGATTTTTACCTGCATGCTGCTTCAGCCACTTTCCGCATCCTGGAAACACGACCACGGTGACCCGATGGCAAAACATTCTATGTAATGTTTATTGGTTGGTAATTTGTGCTGTATTACACCCAGAAAATTCCCCCTAATTTGTAAAATCTACTTCAGGAGGAATCTAACGTCCGTCTTCAGGTAGGGGTCTCACCTTCCAAGCCTAGCCATTAATTGGAATTAGTGTAGATACTGAAAAAGTGCAAATTGTTACGACTTTTTAACACCATCATAATTTACGCATACAATATCTGAATAATCTGATATGCCTTTATTCCAAACCTAAATGTGAGCCATTACCAGTATTGCTGCGAAAATTGGTGAAACATCAACAGTTGAAAATAATCATTCTTGCAGCGCTGATCGTATGAAACTCAAATGAAGTCTCATTTGAACAAAATGCTTGTCATTTATTGAAACACAAACCAATGAAAATCAGGACATCAAAATGATGGCACTGTTGTATGTTAAACATTTTGTAATCTTAAAATGTCTACCCTGTATGTTAACTGTTGCATCACTGCGAGCAATAAGTCATGAGAATAATGTTTGACAAATGTTTTATCAGTCTGACCTTGAAAACAGGATTATAAAGCTCACATTTCAAGTGTTTGAAGTGATTCAGAAGCTAAAGTATCAACAGTGATTCAGCTCTTGAATCAATCCCCTCGCCGTCCACTTTTGGCAGCACGGCGCTTCTTCAAACATATTAGCATGTGACCTCAGTCCCCTTTCGCTGAAGTTGAATCACAGAAGTTGACCAGGAAAAATAACACTGGCTTTATCTCCTTCAGCTTTTTTATTTTGGAATTTTTTGTGATTCCACTTTTACTTTTTAGTGATGCTTTCTTCCAAGCCGTCCTTGTGTATAACACATTGAGATAGATGCTTGAAACAATTGTACCCGCAATTTACAATGCATAGAATTGTCTAAAGTGTGTTTTACTAGACTGACTAAAAATATTCTGAAAAATGAATCCATGCATCCGGTAAGTAGTCACAGCACTTCACTTTTTCCACATTGTGTTATGTTACAGCTTTATTCCAGAATGGAATACATCCGTTTTTGTCTTTAGAATTCTACAGATGATACCCTATATAACAACAATGCGATTTTTTATATATATTTGCAAATGTATTAAAAATAGAAAATGTAAATTCACATGCACATTTCACAGCCTTTGCTCAGGAATTTGTTGATGCATCTTTGGCAGCAATTACAGCCTCAAGTCTTTTTGAATACGATGCCACAAGCTTGGCACACCTATCTTTGGGCAGTTTAGCCCATTCTTCTTTGCAGCACCTCTCAAGCTCTATCAGGTTGGATGAGAAGGGTCGGTTTTCATGCAGGATGTCTCTGTACATTACTGGATTCATCTTAGTCTAGTCAGGGAGGAGACCAAGAACCCTTATTCCATTTTGGAATAAGGCTGTAACTAGGGCCGGGCGATATATCGATATACTCGATATATCGCGGGTCTGTCTCTGTGCAATATAGAAAATGACTATATTCGAGTATACGTTCTCACGCAGTTGCTTTTAGCTGCGGGCATTACACTACAGGCTTGTTTCACTCTTGCTTGTCTGTCCTTCTCATAGAGACTTAAAACAAGCGCACCTTCTTACATACGTCACATACTGTGGCGTCAGACGCCCTCGCTGAGCAGAGAGAAAGCAGCATGGGTATCATTAGCTGTGATGCTAGCGGAATGGTGCGAGTGGTAATACGAGAGAAAGAAGGTGCGAATCTGGTAACAAATGAAGGAAGAATTAATTCCTAAGAAAAACAGCACGGGGTCCATCGTCTGGCGGTGGTTTGGCTTCAAGCGGGAAGATGTCGAACAAGTATGCGGCAAAAGCGTTGCTACAAAAAGTAGCACCTACTGCTAATTTGTAGCATCATTTGAAAAGTCACCCGCTAGAGCAGGGATGTCAAACTCAAATACAGAGTGGGCTAAAAATTTTAAACTGAACAAAGCCGTGGGCCAAGGTTGAACAAATTAACACATTTCGGGAGAACGTCCGCACCGTAACACAACATAAACACAACAGAACAAATACCCAGAACCCTTTGCAGCACTAACTCTTCCGTGACGCTACAAAATACCACCAAACCCCTCCTCACACACACACACACACCTTGTAGCGTCCCGGAAGAGTTAGTGCTGCAAAGGGTTCTGGGTATTTGTTCTGTTGTGTTTATGTTGTGTTACGGTGCGGATGTTCTCCCTAAATGTGTTTGTCATTCTTGTTTGGTGTGGGTTCACAGTGTGGCGTGTATTTCTAACAGTGTTAAAGTTGTTTATACGGCTACCCTCAGTGTAACCTGTATCGCTGTTGATCAAGTATGCGTTGCATTCACTTGTGTGTGCGTGCAGAAGCCGCACATACTATGTGACTGGGCCAGCACTCGGACTGGATGAAAAGCGGACGTGACGATTTTCGGGAGGGGCACTGAAATTTGGGAGTCTCCCGGGAGGGTTGGCAAGTATGAGAATTAGCTGTGTTACCGCGGCACCACCGCTGTATTTAATCGGCGGGCCAGCTCTAGTGTTAATTTGATATCGCCTCAAGGGCCAAGTGAAATTACACGGCGGGCCAATTTTTGCAACCTATGCGCTTGAGAATGAAGAGTGCTTGAAACTCTGCATGTCAACATCTCCGTTCGGTGCCACACCAACAAAATGCAGAAGCAACCATTTCTAGATCAACACCATATGAAAAAATGTGTCAACAACAGAAGTAGATAACGTCCGCAGGAACCTACCACATAGCGAAGGACATAAAGCATTTGATTTCCTATTATGCAGCTCATTTTCATTTCACAGTTATTGAATTATCTTGTGTGACGTCATGCACAAAAAAGCACTAATAGCTTGTTTTAAAATGTATCTGACAATCTTGCACTTTCTGTTTTGAAATTACATGAATGTTTGTGCCACTGCTTAATAACTGTTTAATAAATACAGTTTTGGTAAATTGACTTAATTGTGGTTTCCCTCTCTGCATGAAAGTTTAAAATGAGCATATATTAATGCAGTATGAACAAGAATGTTTTAATGTAGACACATAGAATCATCATACTGCTGTGATTATATGCATTAAGTGTTCATTCAAGGCTAAGGCAAAATATCGACATATACATGTATATCGTGTATCGTGACAAGGCTTAAAAATATCGAGATATTAATAAAAGGCCATATCGCCCAGCCCTAGCTGTAACATAACAAAATGTGGATAAAGTGAAGTGATGTGAATACTTTCTGGATGCACCGTTTAGGGGCAAAAATATGCATTTCTAAATATAATGCAGTCATATTCTACTTTACTGCAGAGTTGGCCCTGGGCATAGGCAGGAAAGGCAAATGCTAGGGATGTATCTCATTGTTGTATTAGTATTAATAGCAAAGCAACAAACTATTATTTTTGAAATGGCACATTAGCCCACAGCATGATGCTTTCACAGCAAAGCCTGTAAATGGTCAAGAGGCAAGTTGTTGGACTGAAACTAACCAGCCAAAGTCATGCAACTACAAGATGACGAGATGTAACCGTACAGAATCACCATTGCCTAAAAGAACAAAGTTATCTGGTTCCCAGGCAAGTAAAAGGAGGAAAGAGGAAGAAAAACGGGGGAAATAATAATAATATAAATGTACAATAACAATGTAAAGTGGTCTATCAATGTATCTATATACTATACACACAACGCATTTTCTATTTTCGCAGTTAAATAAATCTCAACATATTTTCATTATTACTCTATTACTCTGATGTACAAAACACATCACATATCTGTTTTTGGTGCCTGCTACCACAAAATGAAATTATCCTATTCATAAGGTAAAAACAGATGGATGGAAGCGTGAGGAAGTGTATTGTTTTGTGCAAATTGTACACTTCAGGTAACGAGTAATTGATTAAATTGATTAAAAGAAAGCTTTAATTTATGTTATGTTGCTTTAATTAATCGTTTAATAAGTGTGACGAATAAAAGTGGATCAAATCCAGACCGCATGGAGTACATTAAATATATCCCCCTACTACCCTCTGTTGGCCTCTTGATGGACTCATCTTACATTATCTATTAATGTAACAATTCAATAATTGTACCATGTACCATGCACTCTGCGGCCACACTGGAGGGCGGTCCCCACATCTGTGGCCCCTTCCCAAGGTTTCTTCTTTTTCCAGGTTTGGGCTTTTGAAGTGTTTCCTTGCCCGGATGTGGGTTAAGATCAGTGGATGTGTATGTGGTTTGTGAAGCCCTTTGAGGCAAGCGTGATTAAGGGCTATATTAATAAACTGTGGTTGATTGAAGTAAGGAACAGTTTCCCAACGGCTGCTACAATAGAGCGTACATGAGAGCTTTGTGGCGGCGAACAGCGGAGCAGAGGGTTTTTTATTTAGTTATTTTGTATTAATGAACATTAAAAGGCTAATTTTAATGTTCATGATGTGCATTTTTTGAGACAAAGACTGCAGTTTATGGCAAGCAGAAAAAATATCGATTTCAACTAGGGATGTAACAATTAACGGTATCAATGATAACTGCGCTTGAACTCTAGACAGTTAGTATTACCGTTTTAAAAATAAAATTACAGAAAAAAACATGATTGATAACAGCACTTCGATAAACACACGGACTGACTGGCGCTAGTTCCCTAGCTTAAATGCGGACATAAATATAAGAGACATCAACGTCTTTCCCCATTAAGAAATGACATACCCCAATTTGAATGTATATAACACACTAAGCTATTCAATTGTACACATTAGACCTACAAGCTGTGCTCTCTTAGAACAGAGTGATCAATATATACTTGGGGGAATATGACAAAGGTGATTTTACGGTGCTGTGCGTTGAAGTACCGCTGAACAGAGTAGGACGCAACAACGCCCGCCAGAGGCACAAAACATGCAAAATAGTGGGCTTTCGAACAGTGAGTCTATTTTTTTGTTATTTAAAAACATCTAAAGTTTGTGTGCATAAGTACTTTTGAAACCCCTTCAACAACACCGTGCTAATAATAACCGTGATCATTTTGATTACAGTAACCGTGAATAAAATGTTCATATTGTTACATCCCTAATTTCAACAATCTAAAATACGCACTGAGGCTATAAAGTCTGTTGTATCCGATTACTTGATTGGCCAACAAACGAACGGATAGATTACTCAATTACTAAAATAATTGATAGCTTCAGCCCTAACTTCGAGCATACGGCATCACCTTTGATGCAAATTATATTGTAGTAAATACTGAGCTAACATTAGTGCTGTCACCATCACCCACATTTTACCAGGTGACAATGTTTCAGACCCAAGATAAATTATCCCAAATCCGAAAAAACTACCAATTTCCCAGAATTTTTTTTTTCTGAGCCATCTATAGGTTTTCAGTTTACAAATAGTCTTAAAAAGGTTAAATATAACAAACTTTGGTTGGCTTTATTAATTTGATCACCTTAAAATGTAGCTTAAAATCATATGTTCTATATACACAGGTATATTATACATAATATAATTACATGTTATTTGTGTTTGTGTATGTAGAAGCCAAATGGAAATTAAATATTTTTTAAGTCTAATGGATGTAATTCTACCTCAAAATGATTAATTGATCCCAATCTAATTAACTAATAATGATGTTAAATAATATATACCAGGGGTCACCAACCTTTTTGAAACCAAGAGCTACTTCTTCGGTACTGATTAATGCGAAGGGCTACCAGTTTGATACACACTTAAATAAATTGCCAGAAATAGCCAATTTGCTCAATTTACCTTTAACTCTATGTTATTATTAATAATATATGATATTTACACTTAATTGAACGGTTTAAAAGAGGAGAAAACACGAAAAAAATGACAATTAAATTTTGAAACATAGTTTATCTTCAATTTCGACTCTTTAAAATTCAAAATTCAACCGAAAAAAAGAAGAGAAAAACTAGCTAATTCGAATCTTTTTGAAAAAATTAAAAAAATAATTTATGGAACATCATTAGTAATTTTTCCAGATTAAGATTAATTTTAGAATTTTGATGACATGTTTTAAATAGGTTAAAATCCAATCTACACTTTGTTAGAATATATAACAAATTGGACCAAGCTATATTTCTAACAAAGACAAATCATTATTTCTTCTAGATTTTCCAGAACAAAAATTTTAAAAGAAATTCAAAAGACTTTGAAATAAGATTTAAATTTGATTCCACAGATTTTCTAGATTTGCCAGAATAATTTTTTTGAATTTTAATCATAATAAGTTTGAAGAAATAGTTCACAAATATTCTTCGTCGAAAAAACAGAGGCTAAAATGAAAAATTAATTAAAATGTATTTATTATTCTTTACAATAAAAAAAAATAAATTCACATGAACACTGATTTAAATTGTCAGGAAAGAAGAGGAAGGAATTTAACAGGTAAAAAGGTACATGTGTTTAAAAATCCTAAAATCATTTCTAAGGTTGTATTTTTTCTCTAAAATTGTCTTTCTGAAAGTTATAAGAAGCAAAGTAAAAAAAATATGAATTTATTTAAACAAAAGAAGACCAAGTCTTTAAAATATTTTCTTGGATTTTCAAATTCTATTTGAGTTTTGTCTTTCTTAGAATTAAAAATGTCGGGCAAAGCGAGACCAGCTTGTTAGTAAATAAATACAATTTTAAAAATAGAGGCAGCTCACTAGTAAGTGCTGCTATTTGAGCTATTTTTAGAACAGGCCAGCGGGCTACTTATCTGGTCCTTACGGGCTACCTGGTGCCCGCGGGCACCGCGTTGGTGACCCCTGATATATACATATATATATTTTTGTCCTGTCCAGCTACTCAGGAAAATCTTATTGTTGACGTAGATGCTCATATTTGCTGTACAGATTTATTTTACAAAAGAAAAGTTACTTCTCTACGTCTCTTTTTGCCTTATTTGTATCTGACTTTATTAAATTGATTTATATTGATGTTTGGTGCGGCTGAGCAGAAGCAGGAGGGGATAGAAAAAAGGAAAAAAAGGAAGACAGAGGAGGAAGTTGCAACAACAACATCAGCAAATACGATATTTACAAATATGATACAAAAAGTGATAGCACAAAAGCAGTTTTTGAGGTAAATAACCCAGAAATTACAATAAACATTATTGCACTACTATTGGCGCAATACAAATACCCATGGAAAAAGCACTATTGATAATGAATAATAATAATTACCTCTATTTGTCAACAATACAATTGTTGACAAATACATATATACAATGATAACTTGAATTATAAAAGAAAGCAGATAAATTGGGGGAAAGAAAGAGAAGTGAACTGTATTAACCTTGTAGATTGTTATAGTAACTTAAGTTAAGCCACAAACCACAACATCGGCCAACATCGGTATGTGTGTTTGTGTATGTAGTAGCCAAATGTAAAATACTTTTTTTTTTTAAGTCTAATGGATGTAATTCTACGTCAAAACGATTAATTGATACCAATCTAATTAACTTGAAAAAATAATGTTGTTGAAGATGATTTATTAAACATAATTAACTTTGATAAAGACATTTCAAAACATCGTATTAATGACTTTAAATGTTAATTGAGTTCCAGAAGTAGTTTGTTTTCCGAGGTTGATGACATTTAATAAAATTCATTGTTGACATGACTTTGGTCTTAATCCAGGGGGGGAAAGAGCAGCTAATTGGTAAAAACAGGTCACAATGAAATGTGTTTTCATTGGCTGATGAACATTAGCAACAATGCACACAATGCCTCTCATACTACAGTCAAGAAGAGCACAACGTACATTGAAAGTAAACAGAAATATGTGATGATGCTGTACTGATACTGATAATGCAATAAACCAATCATATCATTTATTCCATCCCATAGTTGTACCCAATGATATGGCAAATACATTTTGAATATGTTGTATCTATAGAATATTTACAGTCGTCCGAAATAGCATCCATCCATTCCTTGCAACTTGCTTCAGTGCAGTGACAACAGCACATCAAAAAATGCAGTTATTGGTTTTTTACACAAATACGACTTTCCAGTGCAAATGAAGTTATTGAACAGTGGTTGTATAGCTCTATTGTAAAGACATCAAGGTAAGCATAATAATTATTTCAGACAGACTGTCAAGTTACATGGAGGGACAAATGTTCCCACAGTTGTCGGTTTTGGCGAGAATGCTGAAAGCACCCAGAGTAGATAATTGTCTTGTCAGAGACTGAGGTAAACAAGGAAAAATCGTTGTTTGATTTCCATGTATTTGTCCTCTACCTTTGTCTCCTCCAGTGAAGCATTTCAATAAAGGACCGCGGCTTTTAAGCTGACCCGCGCATCCCTGAGGCCAACATTGAATGCTCATTCCAAAATAAATGTGGGAGATTCGGTGTGTTTGGGTCGATGGGTTTCTTCCCTTTGGAATTTGATGCCTATTTCAAGTGTGCTGTGTGAGGGCAGATGTCTCTTTTGACTGCTGGCCTTACTAACCTTATACTGGGGTCTTTAAAGGCCATTATAATAATTGCCCGAAAAGCATTGCTAGTTATCCCCATTGTTAAAAAGCACACTATGCAGCCAATACATGCAAATTCAAACAATCCCCACAAATTATGAGCGGCATCACAACGTTGTCCAATCCCCGCAATTTCCCCGCACATTTTGGCCAATTGAATTTGTCTAAGCAGCACCCAAACTCAACGCAAGTGTCTGACCCAAAAAAATGATTGTCACTTCCCTGTTTACATTGACGGCGATGTATTAATTCCCTCATTTATTATTCATCATTCACTCATTTACCAGCAAAAATCACAGCTAAAGATCGCTCTCAACAGTTACTCAATGTTCTCACCGGAAGTGCGAGGAAACTACGTGCAATGTGTTCGAACATAAAGTAAAGTTTGCGATTGATTTTCAGGCATGTTAAGTTAAAATAAAAGTCCCAATGATAGTCACACGCACACACTGGGTGTGGTGAAATGATCCTCTGCATTTGACTCTTTCCCATGTTCACCCCCTGGGAGGTGAAGAGAGCAGTGAGCAGCAGCGGTGGCCGCGCTCGGGAATCGCTCGGAATGTGAGCACCCTTTGAGAAGAAGAGGAAAACTGACAAAAAAAGGAGGAACGTTTCTATCAGCACAAAGTGCTGCCACACAAGCCTGAAAGAACATTTTGAAAATCAAGACTACATTTCCTGCAATTGGGTGCATTTCTACACTGTATTTTACTTTGAGACTTATTCTCATCTACCAACTATAACTTGTGGCTGTCTTTTTGACACTTAACATGTTCCATGTAATGCACCACAGCTTTTTTTTGTTTAATTTATATAGATAATTTACAGGGCAGCACAGTGTAACAAGGGTTAGTGCATGTGCCTCACAATATGAAGATCCTGGGTTCAATCCTGGGCTCGGGATCTTTCTGTGTGGAGTTTGCATGTTCTCCCCGTGACTGCATTGGTTCCCTCTGGGTACTCTGGCTTCCTCCCACCTCCAAAGACATGCACCTTGGGATAGGTGGATTGGCAACACTAAATTGGCCCTAGTGTGTGAATGTGGGTGTGAATGTTGTCTGTGTATCTGTGTTGGCCCTGCGATGAGGTGGCGACTTGTCCAGGGTGTACCCAGCCTTCCGCCCGAATGCAGCTGAGATAGGCTCCAGCACCCCCCGCGACCCCAAAAGGGACAAGCGGTAGAAAATGGATGGATGGGATGGAATATACTAACATTATCATCATCGAAAATGTAATGTAAAATTCTAAAATATGCATGCAAAGAACTATTTTAGCCACACCTATCGGATAATATACTTCCGGTGTTGTGACCTCTGTCCCGTCGCGTCGCGTCAAAAATATTCTCGCTGGCTACCAATACATGCTCTAGAACTACAACTGGTTTGAAACTAACAGTGTTGGGATTGTATTCATCCAAATATGATTAGCAGCAAAATAGACAGCCGTCAACGTTGTGGCTTTGAGACCAAAACATCAAATTTGGTCTTGCTTGATTACCGGTACTTGTTAGCGTCATTTATTGAACAGGCATCAACATGCAGGCCACGCGTATCTCTTATGCATGACTGCCATCTACTGGTCGCACTTTTAATTACATCATGTACCACAACCAGAAGTAGCACAACCAGATTTAGTTCACTCAACAAAAATATAAATGCTACACTTCTGTTTTTGCTCCCATCATTCGTGAATAATTTGTGAATTACTTTTTTTCATCAAATTTCCCTATTATAATTACAGAGGGAAACTCACAATGTATTGCATCTTCCACTTTCCCCCGCAATAGAACTCACTGACGTAAAGTGTGCTGCAAAATGCTACAAAGCACAATGTGAACATATGTGTTGGTGATTGATATGATGTGAAGACGGGTCAGGGTTTGCATTTAACCACGGCATGACCGTCCTTGTCACTTGCTGTAATGCCCTAAAAAATTGACCAGCATCGATGGCAAGAACATGCCGTGACTGCCGTTGACTTTTTACTTGTTAGTGCACAATGTAACGTAAGTGTTTTGTTGAATAAACTAAAAAAAACAACTGTTTAAGAAAATGGTCCCCAAACTGCGGCCCGCCAGCGTCCAAAATCCGGCCCGCGGATTATAATTAAAATCATAATAATTGTATTTTTTCTAAATTTTATGTTATTTTTATTTTATTTATCTGTCTTTTCTAATCCATTTTCTACCGCTTGTTACTCTCATATTGTCTAAAAATGCATTTTCCCCATCGATAACATGACATTATCGCGCGAGCGCACGGCAAGTGTGCACTCTTTTAGTCAATTTGTGCGCGAGGGAGATATATATATATTGTAGATTGTCACTGAAGGCATCAAAACTATAAATGAACAAATGTGGCTAGAGTGTTCGCCCTGAGATCGGTAGGTTGTGAGTTCAAACCCCGGCCGAGTCATACCAGAGACTATAAAAATGGGACCCATTACCTCCCTGCTTGGTACTCAGCATCAAGGGTTGGAATTGGGGGTTAAATGACCAAAAAATTATTCCTGGGCGTGGCCACCGCTGCTGCTCACTGCTCCCCTCACCTCCCAGGGGGTGATCAAGGGTGATGGGTCAAATGCAGAGAATAATTTCGCCACACCTAGTGAGCGTGTGACAATCATTGCTACTTTAACTTTAACTTAATGTGGAGTTATGTACTGAAAACATGTTTTATGTTCTAGTTTCTTCAAAATAGCCACCCTTTGCTCTGATTACCTTTTTGCACACTTTTGGCATTCTCTCGATGAGCTTCAAAAAGTCACCTAAAATTGTTTTTACTTCACAGGTGTGCTTGAAGCTCATCGAGAGAATGCAAAGAGTGTGCAAAACTAGGCTATTTTGAAGAAACTCGAATATAAAACATGTTTTCAGTTATTTCACCTTTGTTTGTTAAATACATAACTCCACATGTGTTCATTCATAGTTTTGATGCCTTCAGTGACAATCTACAATGTAAATATATGTATATATACAGCCCGGCTCCCGGCCATATTGTTTTAACCCAATCCGGCCCCCGAGTCAAAAAGTTTGGGGACCCCTGGTTTAAGACATTGCATAATTAATGTTAATCGGAATAAACAAAATGGGCGCAGCCATTTTGGAAGCGTGTGCCAAAGGTTAACCGACAACGAGAACAGCCGAATTTGTACCGAGATTTTCCGAGAGATCCACTAGTTGCATCAGGGTCTGGAAGGACGTCAGGTGTTCGGTGAATTTAGGTCAGGCAGCTCTCAAAATGCCGAGTAAGGAACACATCAAAAACAAAAACATGAACAATTACTGGCTGTTGGGGAAAACCTGTAACAAGCTACACAACTTCTTTAGGTAGGTTCATTTCATAGTTTAAATGGAGTGCTTTGACCTTAAAAAGTAACAATTTGAGGCCGGACGGGTAGGGTTAAATAACCGCTCTTCCTACTCTTTTTTGGAAATGCTGAGAGGAGAAATGAAAATATGTACGAGGAAGAAAGCAGCTCACCAGCTGATGACATTAATATAGCAGCATAAGGAAGTTAGCGCTCTGTGACAATGCGCCGCTAAAAATAAGTCATTAACGTCAGCCCTAATATCGCTAATTCATGGTTATTATTCAGGTCACAAAATGTGAATGGAGTACTTTTGGCAGTTTTTGGATGGTTATTTAAAATGGTTTTATGGGCGCAATAGAGGACCTCCCATCTACTCAATTGTAAGCAAAGTTATATTTACTAGTTAAAATGCTTTTTTTTTTTAAAGAAAAACATACACTTGCTTGTCTTACACAAAGATTGTGAATTATAGGCAAAAAAATAATAAATGCAGTTCTTCTTTAGATAAATAACTTTATTGCAACAAACACCTAAAAAAAAAAAAATGCACTTAATTGCTGTCAATGTTTGAAAATATTTAATGTAAAATGCATATAAGGTATATTTTCTCAGATATGTTGAAATCCCCTAATTTTCAAGTTAAGGGTTGTAAAAAAAACCTTAGAACATCACAACTTTTGCCGCAACTTTTTAAAAAATGGTGCCGCAAAATCAAGCATATTAGGCCGCGACAATTACAAAAAAAAACAGCAAAAACATTCGAGAGACTCACCTAACACAATCATATGAGCAGTGGAGGCCAAGCGAGTTCCTTCCATCACACCACTATTTTAGAAGCAGACATCAAGGTAAAAATAAAAACAGCACGGGGGTTTCCTTACCTTGTTTTGAAGTTGGCTGGGTGTGGGTGCCCATCATACAAAGATAAAAAGTCATATTCTTCCTCCACAGCAAAAGACTGAAAAACTATATGAATCCTGTTGCCCTCCTCTGCAACGATCACCCAGGTACAGTTTGCTCCATTAGGGTAACCATATGGAAACCCTGGGCTTTCTATTGTCCCGTTTCTTCCCTTTAAAGTGCCTCCGCATGTATGGATAAAGCCTGAAAGAGAAGGACAAACTTGTTTAATAAGTCATTTGTGCAAAACACTCAACACAATTAATAGAAGGAAGCATCCATGCAGAAATTACATGCATTTAATTGGTCTAGGTCGGCTCTAGAGTCGCATGCAGCTCCTTAAGCGCCGCTCTAGTGGCTCCCTAGGAAAATGGAAAAATATGGTTTCTGTAGGAAGACAAACATGACACAAACCTTCCCAATTGTTAGAAAGCCCACTGTTTAATATGTTTGCGTTTTTGCTTCACTGATGAGAGTATTTGGCGAGCGCCGTTTTGCCCTACGAATTTCAGCGTTCCTTAAACTCACCATAGTTTGTATACCGCTGTAACTTTCTCCGACGCTGCCACAGAAAGACATGTTTTATGCCACGCCTTCTTTGTCTCATTTTGTCCACCAAATGTTGTATGCTGTGTGTGGCGTGCTAATCAGGCATATTTGGTCAGTGCATGACTGCAAGCTAATAGATGCTAACATGCTCTTTGGGCTAGCTGTATGTACATATTGCATCATTATGCCTCGTTTGTTGGAATATTTGAGTTGATTTAATTTCCTTTACTTACGTCCTCTGTGTATTTAATTTATATTTGCATGTCTCATAACCCTGCAATGAGCTGGCAATATGTTCAGGGTGTACCCCGCCTACCGCCCAAATGCAGCTGAGATAGGCTACAGCACCCCCCGCGATCCCGAACGGGACACACAGTAGAAAATGGATGGATGTCTCACAACATATCTGTATGTAATATTGGCTGAATGTCTGATAGTTGTTTGTGTGCCTACATAGACCACAGCAAATATTACCCAGCTTGCAAAGATTGTAATAAATCCATAAGAAGAAGACAGCCTGCCGTTTCATTTAACTTGGACACACACATCTATACTTTACACTACTCTATACTGGCCACTCTAATCCAGTAATTTCCAGGAGTTATCTCATCTTCTGAGAAGCTTTCGTTTTACTAAAGTTGTCCAATGTTGTAAAAGTGTTTAGAATTAATATTACATTTCAACATTTCTGTCAACGAAGATTTGTGTCAGACTGTGACACAGTCATTTTGATACTAGGCTAATATGGCTAATATACATATTTGCATCATGTGTTGCCTTCATTATAATATTAGATATATATATATATATATAAGGCGTTTAATTTTTTTTGCGGCTCCAGACTAGGGCTGCAACTAACGATTAATTTGATAATCGATTAATCTGTTGATTATTACTTCGATTAATCGACTAATAATCGGATAAAAGAGACAAACTACATTTCTATCCTTTCCAGTATTTTATTGAAAAAAACCAGCATACTGGCACCATACTTATTTTGATTATTGTTTCTCAGCTATTTGTACATGTTGCAGTTCATAAATAAAGGTTTATTAAAAAAATAATAATAATAACATGTATATATTAAAAAAATATTTAAAAAATTGCCTCTGCGCATGCGCATAGCATAGATCCAACAAATCGATGACTAAATTAATCGCCAACTATTTTTATAATCGATTTTAATCGATTTAATCGATTAGTTGTTGCAGCCCTACTCCAGACAGATTTGTTTTTTGTATATTTGGTCCATTATGGCTAGGTGTACACTGTACATTTCAGCAACAATAAAAAATCTTGATAAATAAGCCAGAAAAAATCAATTTCAATGTTACATTTTGTGGTAACGGTAAGGTGGGTGTGTGTTTTTCAAATAGAGAGCGTGTTAGGTTTTTTTTGGCAGACAGTGGAAGAGCAGAAAATATCTCAGGCAACACATTATTGACTTGGAGCCAGATTTGTCTTTCTATTTGTGGTTATCCTTCAGCAATCTGCAATTAACTTCAGTTACAACAGAAGCAGTGAATGCATACAAGTGAGGACGCTATAGTGATGCTCTTTGGTATTGCATAGATCAATAATATATTTTTGCCTCATTACGTCCTGGTTCTTTCCTTTGGTCATAAACCCGATGTGACACTCACCGATACAAGGGCTTTCAATTTGCTGCTAACACTCAGTTTTATGGATGATGACAAACTAAAGGAACAAGCTGAAATGGCAGTGTAGAAGTGTAATTTAACGGATTGCTCAATAAACATGTGGATTTAGGCCTTCACAATCACAAGAGTTCAACTCAGTGATATACTATGTTACATACTGAGTAGTTTTTCGTCGCAGCTAAGCGTTGACATACAACAAAAAGGTGTTCTTGCATAACTGTGAGTAGAACAACATGTGCAAACTAAAACCTTTTGCTAGTATATTAAACAATCATAACAAATACTTGCCGCAAGCTATTTTTGTCAAGCACGTTTGAAGTCAAATCTATTACACTTGCTCTTAATCACAACCTTTAAGATAAATGTCTTGTTGTTTAACCCAACCCTTTAACCTCTGAGAAAAACAATAGGAATACCATTTTTTTTTTTCATACAAAATCCATATTTCAAAATGGCCTTATGCTTCTCAGACAGGAATGCAACTAACAACTGTTTTGATAGTAGACTACTCAATATGTTTCCATGCACTAAATTTACCTTATTTCTCAAATAATTGGCTTTCTTCTACTGAAATGCTCTCGTACACACTGCTGAAATCCTTTCATACGCACTACTGATTTTTTTCTCTCTCACACACTATTGAAATCCTCTTGTACACACTACTGTTTTTTTTTCTCTCTCATTCACACTACTGAAATCCACACGTCTTTTTCGTCATCATTGTAAAAAATGTAACCATGTATTGAAAGAACACTAACAAAGAAAGAAAAAACAAAACAAAGGAGAAACGTGCAAGGAATAACACTTAAAGTATAAAACACAAAGCAAATAAAAGTATCATATTACACATATTGATCTTTCTTTGTTGTAATGTTTTTTATAATGTAGAACATTTTCATTCCCTGTTTATTTTTCTTTGTTATTAGTGAGTTATATTTTCTTATGTCATATTAAAATGATTGGCTCCAGTATACACACCTTCACACACTAATTTCAGTAGTGTGTGAGAGGATTTCAGTAGTGTATGTCAGAGGTAATTCTGAATAATGTCCATAACAGCCCCTCATGCACTCTCTCTAATGCAACTGTTGGCCATATGCAGTTTGCCTCTCGTACACTACAGGGCCGATTGTGGTCATTTCAGCTTGTTTAGCTAAGAAGGCACTGTTGCCCTCTTGGGGACTCTGTCGCTAAACCTGTCAACTTTTTTATCCTCTTAGCAATTTGTTTGTAAACAACTACTAGCGACAAATTTAGCGACTTTTTGCGGTGTTACTGGAGACTTTTTTGTGTCCTGGGGACTCTGAGGTGAAAGCCCGCAGCAGCTACTGTCCTCAACGAGCAGTGACAGGGCTTGCAGTAATCCCCTCCTCCGTTCCAAAGCACTCACAAGCGGTCAGCTGGTGCTGCTGCTGCGTCAGCACAGCGGAGACCTTCACAGAACGGGAATTGCGGCAGTTCGTGCATGCGCAAATCATTTGCATTCTGAACTTTTATGGTGAGTTCCATTTATATTGGGAAGTCAGAATTTCCAAATTCCTAGCCGTAATATGTTTTACCCATTTTCCCCTAGGGCAGGGGTCGGCAACCCAAAATGTTGACAGAGCCATATTGGACCAAAAATACAAAAACAAATCTGTCTGGAGCCGCAAAAAATTAAAAGCCATATTACATGTGTCATGAGATATAAATGTAATTAAGAGGACTTAAAGGAAACTAAATGACCTCAAATATAGCTACAAATGAGGCATATGCAATATGTACATATAGCTAGCCTAAATAGCATGTTAGCATCGATTAGCTTGCAGTCACGCAGTGACCAAATATGTCTGATTAGCACTCCACACAAGTCAATAACATCAACAAAACTCACCTTTGTGCACTCATGCCCAACGTTAAAAGTGTGGTGGACAAAATTAGATAGAAAAAGTGGCATAAAACACGTCCTAGAAAGTCGGAGAAAGTTATACATGGAAACAAACTACACGGCGAGTTCAAGGACCGCCAAAATTAGTAGGACAAAACGGCGCTCGCCAAATACTCGAATCAGTGAAGCATGTTTAATATAAACAGTGTGATTTATAACAATTAGCGAGGTTTATGTCATGTTTGTCCTCCCACAGAAAACATTCTGAAACAAAAAAATTGATTTTTTATCCCCTCATCTTTTTCCATTCTTCATACATTTTTGAAAAATCTCCAGAGAGCCACTAGGGCGGCGCTAAAGAGCCGCATGCGGCTCTAGAGCCGCGGTTTGCCGACCCCCGCCCTAGGGGAACAACGCATACTTGCCAACCCTCCCGATTTTCCCGGGAGACTCCCGAATTTCAGTGTCCCACCCGCAAATCTCCCGGGACAACCTACCTCCCGATTTCAACCCGGACAACAATATTGGGGGCGTGCTTTAAAGGCCCTGCCTTTAGCGTCCTCTACAACCTGTCGTCACGTCCGCTTTTCCTCCATACAAACAGCGTGCCCGCCCAGTCACATCATATATGCGGCTTTTACACACACATTAGTGGATGCAAGGGATACTTGATCAACAGCCATACAGGTCACACTGAGGGTGACCATATAAACAACTTTAACACTGTTACAAATATGCGCCACACTGTGAACCCACACCAAACAAGAAACCCCAGAGGGAAACTCAACGCTCCGCCTGGCAGGGCCAACAGCAGGCCATAGAAAGACGCGCCCAGCAGAGGACAAGGCACGGGAGAAGCAGAGGACAGCCAGCCCCCAAGCCAGCGAGAGACAACACCCCCGCCCGGAGGGGCGCAAAGACTCCCCGCAGCCGGATGGGAAGACCCCCACGCCCCACCAGCAACCGAGCCTAAGAATTGCTATACAAAACAAAACTAGAACTGAACTGGCTACAAAGTAAACACAAACAGAATGCTGGACGACAACAGACTTACAGCGTGTTGAGCAGAGATGGCGTCCACAAAGTACATCTGCACATGACATAACGATCAACAATGTCCCAACAAAGAAGGACAGCATCCACACAACTTAGATAGTCTTGATTGCCAACACAAAGCAGGTGCGGGGAATAGCGCTCAAAGGAGGGTGTGAAGCTGCGACAGGAAAACACTAACAAAACAGGAAGAGCAACCAAAATAAGAGCACAAGACAGGAACTAAAACACGGCACACAGGAAAACACACAAAAACTCAAAATAGGGTGTGACAGACCTACTTTGGAAAAAGAGATATTGTGATGGATGGATGGTTATGGTTTAAATTCATATCGAACTATTGCATCAGGTATTTGATGAGAACGACTTTCTATTGTAAATATAGGCTACTGAGTTACATTTTTTATGTTTTTTTCTGGTGGTGTGCCTCCGGATTTTTTCAATTAAAAAAAAATGTGCCTTAGCTCCAAAAAGGTTGAAAACCACTGCTATCGGCTATATTATGCAGGCTTTCTGAAAAGCAATGTATTTAACAAATATATATTGTGTGTATATCGACTAAAATAAATAGTTGGTCGATACATTCTGGTGTTTGTGCAGCTGGGAACACTTTTAATTGCGTTCCATAACACTTTTTTTTTTTTTTTTTTTTTTTATAAGACGAATGCATCTTGTCACTACTGAACCATAAATATTATTTTTTATAGATTGTTTGCACCTCACTTTTAATTCCAAAGTGTCCACATATCCTCCAGATATACAGTATACTGTACTATGTTGTGATTTATGAAACTGTGATGTATCTTCAATCTGAACTTGTGAATGGCTTCTGGGAGCCTATCCAGTACCACTGAGCAAAGAGTGCAATCAGAGAAAATTGGCAGCATTGATGTGCCACCCACAGGGTCAGCATGATCCAACATGTGAAAGTGTGTTATGCTGTTGCGTTCAAGTGCACTTTTGAATACTGGAATTGTTTGTCTGAGATTTGTAGCTTGGCTAGGGACGAAAGCATTTTAGTGAAGTGAGGAACTGCTGTTCCACGGCAAAAACAACAACAACATGTAGCCATTGTGAGTGGTTTGTATAGCTCAGTTGAGTTGTCACTAGAGGCCCCCACTTGAGACCTTATAAACTATGAAAATGCAAGGAAGTACTGTACAATTGACATGTGTCAACCTCTTTAAAGGGGAACTGCACATTTTTTGTGTTATGTGAAACAAGAACTCGCAAGTCTTTCTCTTTTCTGTGCAATTTAAACAGTGAAAAATAACTGCTCGAATGCTGCGCCTGAAAATGCAGGTAATGGGGAAGTGATCTATTCCATCTTTAAAGCACTCTAGAAACCATCCAAAAATCTTCAACACCGTTTATATACATGCTGTTTGTACAGTGTGTAATCAATCAATCAATCAATGTTTATTTATATAGCCCTAAATCACAAGTGTCTCAAAGGACTGTACAAGCCACAACGACATCCTCGGTACAGAGCCCACATACGTAATGTAATGTAATGTAATGTAATGTAGTAACAGGCACATAAGGATGTCACGGTCTGAACATTTTTTATCACAGTTATTGTGACAAAAATGATCACAGTTAACATTATTAGTGCAGTAATTTTTAATGTGCTCAAAACTTTCCAAAATTACTTATACTGAAATCTTTTAACCAAGTTTTATAAAAATAAAAAAAATGCACAAACAACACATTCAAAATGTAAATATGTACCCCAAGTAGAAAGTTGAATGTACATATGAAAGCAACACAAGCATTATAAACAAAGTAATATGGCAGAAAAAAAATAATACTATAAATAAATACAAATAAATGTGAACATTTCGCAAGGCAGCACCTTACGAAAATATTGTTCTTATATAAGATCTAGTCGTACACATAGGACTGCACGATTATGGGCAAAATAATAATTACGATTATTTTTATCAATATTGAAATCACGACTATTAATCAGAATTATTTATCATGTTTGGTAAAACATTGTTGGGGTGTGAATGCGACGCTATCATGTAATTTGTAATATCTAATAAAAATGCTCTAGATAAATGTTATTTATGTACCGTATTTTTCGGACTATAACTCTAACTCTAACTATACTCAGGAGCGACTTATGTGTGAAATTATTAACACATTACCGTAAAATATCAAATAATATTATTTAGCTCATTCACTTAAGAGACTAGACGTATAAGATTTCATGGGATTTAGCGATTAGGAGTGACAGATTGTTTGGGTAAACGTATAGCATGTTCTATATGTTATAGTTATTTGAACGACTCTTACCATAATATGTTACGTTAACATACTCGGCAAGTTCTCAGTTGGTTATTTATGCGTCATGTAACGTACACTTATTCAGCCTGTTGTTCACTATTCTTTATTTATTTTAAATTGCCTTTCAAATGTCTATTCTTGGTGTTGGGTTTTATCAAATAAATTTCCCCAAAAAATGCGACTTATACTCCAGTGCGACTTATATATGTTTTTTTCCTTCTTTATTATGCATTTTCGGCCGGTGCGACTTATACTCCGGAGCGACTTATACTACAAAAAATATGTTATTTAAAGACAAATATTTGTGTTTTTGTTCATTAATAGTATCAGTGTGTCAGCTTTTTTTTTCCTTAATGCCTTCATCTCTATTTTTACATTTTCATAGAGAGAGGTATTTTTTAAGTTATGTACACACATTTACATGTACTAATGTGTGTACTCGTACATGCTGTATCGGGACATATCCATACACAATACAACATTAACAAAATGCTATGTGACACGAATGGTTAATAAAGTAATTACTTTGTGGGATGAAAAAAACACAATATTAAAAAAAACATGTTGTTTACTTTTTGATATCAATATAAAACACAATGCAGTTTGGCTAATGAAGATAAAGTCTAATAAACCAGCTTTGTTCTTCTCCAACAACACCATGTACTTCAGTGCACCAGTTTGGCCAACAAACATAATCAGGAGTGATACCTCTCACATCATGGGACGGCGTGGCGAAGTTGGTAGAGTGGCTGTGCCAGCAATCGGAGTGTTGCTGGTTACTGGGGTTCAATTCCCACCTTCTACCTTCCTAGTCACGTCTGTTGTGTCCTTGGGCAAGACACTTCACCCTTTGCCTCTGATGGCTGCTGGTTAGCGCCTTGCATGGCAGCTCCCGCCATCAGTGTGTGAATGTGTGTGTGAATGGGTAAATGTGGAAATACTGTCAAAGTGCTTTGAGTACCTTGAAGGTAGAAAAGCGCTATACAAGTACAACCCATTTATCATTTATTTATTATCATGTACACAATCGTTGTCCCTCACCGAAAACTCAGCCTGTGTTCAATTCGATGAAATTACAAAACATTTTAGCTAGTATTGATGTTATTGGAACACTGACAAAGTTAGCAGTTTAATGTGAGCATCCCAGTAAACAAACTTAAGACTTTATAAACAAGTTGTGGCAATGTTCCCGACACATCGCCTGCTGTCCGTCACAGCAGCTGATAGACGGACGCTAGTTGCACGTTCAAAATGAAACCGCAACATTAAATATGTTTCTCCTCCCACAGCATTGCGCTCTTAAACGCACACCGAGACTCCACGGAAGTAGAAGCGATTGAATTGAAGTGATCGGCTTTTAACAAGTCGAACTAACACACCTAGATTATTCTAATTGGAAACCAGATCTCTCGACCGCCGGAGGGAACCCTTCAGCGCATGCGCCAGTCTCAACGTACGGAATACCACCCGAAAGCAGATACCATTCAATAAAAACGTATCAACAATTGTAGTGAAGAGGGGACTTTAGTTGCTTCACAAATTAAAATAACAAAACATTTTGAAGTGCATCGTTGGTAGAAAAAAGAAACAGAGATTTATTTAAGAAGGTAATGTAAGGAAATGTAAAATGCCGGCTTAATTCTGACTCCCGAACAAAATACGAATGAGATAAAAGATAATGAAGCAGGTATATTAAAAGTGAATAATAAAGAGTACACAAACAAACCTCTTCACAATGTATTTGTGCACTCTAAACTGATTAACAATAACTCTGTAACTTTCACCTGAAACAGTATCAGTCGGTCAAACGGTCTTTTCCTTCGGATTTTAAACTCCTTACATCAATCCACAGAGCCTTTTGAATGAACTCCAAGACATTCAAAAGTTTTGTTTCCATGATTCTTCGTCCGAAAATTCCTTTGAAAATACATTCTTGGTAGTAGCGTCATGTTTGTAGCACAATATAAGATAATTTCTTGATGCTGTCTGCTATTCATTATCAGCAGACACATTAGAGACGTAATATTTGTGATCTGTGCCATTATTTCAGCGGGCATTTCTTAAAACAAGTTGTAAGGATCCGCAGATGGCTAGTGTGGCGTCATAAGTCATCCGAAAAAATAATTCATTTATCCTCGCTAAACGTGTTCGTGGGAGGCACATGGTCTATGACCAATAGTCGCATCAGAGACTGTGCATGCACACTTGGATTTCACACGCAGGTGTGAAAATACAACAAAAAATAACTATTTGGAAAATTAAACTAATTTAGTGCATAGAAACGTAGTGAATGTCAACAACAACATAGAGAACGCTTTCTGTGTTTGCTGCCAATATTGGCAGACTTTGTGAGCGCATTGGAGCGTTATCATGTATCACTACGGCTACACGATTTTATCGATCGCATTTTTCTCTCCAAATTTTGCGATTGCGATACGATTTTTATATTTGATACATATAAATGCATAAAACTGCGAAAATAACAGGTGAAAGAAGACATGTTACTTTTAAACTGTCAAACAACATATGTTTGTCTCAAAGTGCCACACATTAGAACAATATACAATAATGTATTTAAAAAAAGATTTGGCTTCATGCAGACAGACTTGGAGCTTTTGTCTACATCATGTTCTTGAACTGAAGAAATAACGAATACAATTTATACAGTGTTCATAATGTATTGTAATCATAATATATAATAGTTATGCATGTAACCATTTAAAAGGATATAAACTTTTATTTCTCATTACGGTAGAAATGTTTACCATTGTGCTGTAATTGTGAGTTATATTTATATAGCACTTTTTCTCTAATGACAAAAAGCACTTTGGCCCATTATCTACATTTAAGCTGCATTTACAGCAGTGTGAGGGGCACTGGGAGCAAGGTGGGTGAAGTGTCTTGCCCAAGGACACAACAGCAGTGACAAAGATGGCGGAAGCTGGATTCAACCAGGAACCCTCAAGTTTCTGGCCGACCGCTCTACCATCTGAGCCACGCTACCATTCATTTGAAGGTAAATACATTTAAAATTATGCAAAATTTTAAACTAAATAAATATTGAACATCTTAAAATGCATGTATTTTTCAGCACCTGTGCTCTACTTGAACTGACAAAAACAGAATAATCCTCTCTCCTTTAATGAAAAAAAAAATGCTACCTAACAATGTTGTAATTGTCTGAATCTACGTTCCATTTGTTCAGAGCCAAGTTGACCAACTTCCCAGTTTGGTCCCACAACCTTCTACTGTCTAGGTGAGAAGCATGATTTGTAACCTAGAATTAACTTTTCTGAACTCAAAGGCAGTACAGGCAGCAGAAGCAGGTTGAGCTAAATTCGGACATTATGCTTATATTCAATGATAAATTACCACAAAATAGCATACACTCACACTGCTTAAGCGAATATATGCTTTGTAAAATGAAGAACAATCCAAAGGGGAACTGCACGTTTTTAAAATGTTGCCTATCATTCACAATCCCTATGTAAGACAAGAACATATAGGCTTTTTTTTTTCTTCTGCATTCTAACCCTCTATTTTGCCTATAAAACGCTCTAAATAACCATCCAAAAACCACCAACAATACTCCATTTTAGCGATATTGTCATAATAAGTGCTAACGTTGAGGAACTACAAACGTACTTTTAGCAGCGCATTGATCACAGAGAGGTAACTAGTTTATGCTGTATTGTCACCATCAGCTGGGGAGCTGCTCTCTCGCCTATCAGCTGGTAAAAGTTAATGCTAGAGCATAACTCAGCAGCCAATTTAATCCCGGAGATGGCGAGAAAGACACGTGAAAGACGCTGGTATGCACCTACGCTTTTCTTAACACTGCGAGAATTAGGATTAATTCTGTATCCAAACGGGAAGATATGAACATCCCAAAAGACGGCATCCCAGTGAGAGCAGACATTGTACAGTAAGTGATGTTACATTGAGTTTGATGTGTCTCATGAAATCTTCAAGAATTGTAGTCAGTGTTGTTGTTGAAGGAAAAAGGGAATGTTGTGATGCGTCTAGGCAATTAATGCGCTGCTGAATGCTTAGTGTACAGAAACATCCTGGATGAAAACCAACACTTCCAATCTGATGGAGCTTGAGAGGTGCTGCAAAGAGGAATGTGCGAAAAGGAATGGGCGAAACTTCCCAAAGATATGTGTGCCAAGCTTGTGGCATCATATTCAAAAAGACATGAAGCTGTAATTGCTGCCAAAGGTGCATCAACAAAGTATTGAGCAAATGCTGTGAAAACATACGTTTTGATTGATTGATTGAGACTTTTATTAGTAGATTGCAGAGTGAAGTACATATTCCATACAATTGACCACTAAATGGTAACACCCGAATAAGTTTTTCAACTTGTTTAAGTCGGGGTCCACTTAAATTGATTCATGATACATATATATACTATCAGATATCATCATAATACAGTCATCACACAAGATAATCATCAGAGTATATACATTGAATTATTTACATTATTTACAATAATTATTTACATTATTTACAATATGTATGTACATGTGTTTAAATACATTTGCAAAATATAAAAAAAGATTTTCACATTGTCATTATGGGGTATTGTCTGTAGAATTTTGAGGGGAAAAAATAATTAATTCCATTTTGGAATAAGGCTGTAACACAAAATGTGGAAAAAGTAAAGCATTATGAATACTTTCTGGATACACTGTTTTCCACAAAGCTTGAAATGATGCTACTGGACATCTTCAGCAAACAGGAAGAGTCCAGTTGCCTCTATTCAACCTTTGCAGATGATATAAAACTACATCCTTTTACACAAATGAAAAAAAAAACATAAATTGGGTCGACCAGCACCCTAAGGTGTCCACTTTGTTTTCCTATGAGTTGGCAACCTTATGCACAAATAAATATTCAATTTGTGGTAACATATTTGGTGTCATGTTGTGTGGAAAGTGAAGTCCACAAGTAGTCATTTGCTGCCATTCAGTCTGTCAAGGACTTCACAAATGGATCTTTCTTTAGGTCCTGTCACCCTGTTCTCTGTCATTTAGCTGTCATCTTAGTTCAATTAATACACTTAAGTGGCTCACACCACTATTTTGATATACATTCTACATGCTATGTCTATTATGAGCAGATAATTATTATATTAATGTTTCAGTAGTTTTGCTTGTTTGAAGACGGTGCTAAAATGGACAAATACCAAATATATGAATCCTCAGACAGACTTAAAGGGATCCTATCATGCAAAAACTAACTTTTCTTACCTTGGTACCTGTTTTTGTGTATTTGGGATCCCCATAAGTCCCGACAATTTACAATAAAACCCTGGAGGCATGGCAAAGCTATTTATAAAAGAATCTTGCCTTCTTTCAAACTTGCTCCAAATGAGCCGTTTGAAATTTGAAACTTTAGTGACGTACTTTTCCCTTAATTACGTCAGCGGATATCTCCACATACGTTTACCCGAAGAGCTCCTCCAAAGTTGTAGTCAATAAGTTCCTTAATTTTCTCTCTCGTCTTGTTGTGGGGCAGATTGGCTCGTACATGCACACGCATGCTTAAATCCCTGTCTTTTCCCATTTTAATAACAAGTAGCGTATAGTTTTAACAATTATCTGTCAGTAGAGTCCATATGGAAGCGTTAAAAACTACAGCATGGCTGATGGGGGGGAACGCAGTTGAAGGGGGATTGGCCTGGAGGCAGGCTTCGGCACGTAAATAATGGCGCATCCTGAAGAGACGGTCAGAAAGCGGCTTCAAGATGGTCTTTAAAACTAAATCTTTAACCAAAGCACCAACATTACATGTCATGTAAGGGCCTCCACCCAATCAGGGGCCCCCGATTTTGACTGTGCAATGCAATGATTGGTGCTCATAGCTGTCAATTACAGACAACGCTGCTTCATGTAACGATTGTGTACGCTCTCTCTCGGCTGCAGTTTTTTTTTCCTACTGCTGTGAGCGAGGCGCAAACCCACACCCCGGTGTGAGTGGCGAGCATGCTGACAACTGAGCTAAAAGTACAGGCAAGCTCCCGGATCACCAGTACCATTCTGTTTAGTTCAGTTCAGTTTCAGTTTATTTGGAACATGCATACGATACAATGTAATGCATCACACATTTCCAGTTGTTTCATTACAGCACGTCCGAAAAGGAGTAGAAAGAAGTAGAGCTTATTTAATTTACTTTTCATACCATAGCAATTTTATCCAATTTCCTTGTTCTCTGTAACAGAACAGTGAACAAATACATAATAAATAAACAGTATACCATAGTAAGCAAACAAATATTAAATACATATATAATCTTTGTCTCAATAAAAAAAAAGGGAAAAAAAAGGGTTCAAGATGTTCATCATAGTTCTTGTTCTGTGTACTTTGTGGACACTTGTAGTTTGAACAGTCTCTTAAACTGAATCATATTGGTGCTTTGTTTGATTTATTTGGTTAATCCATTCCGTAATTCAATACCACATACTTTTAAGTGTTGTACGTGCATACAAATTAACATACAAATGATTGCGTGCATGCGGCCGTTGCAAAGGAAAGGTATTCATGAATGGAATTATTTTTAAAATGAATGAGTGAAATCATGATTTTTCTTTTTTCAAACTGTGTTTTCAGGGCGGGGTGGTGTTGTTGAGGTTTGGGCAGGGGGCAAAAACCCCTCAGCCCTGGTCATGTAGGCCACAATGATGTGTTTAAAATCTAGGGGGGAAATATATACAGTCGTGGTCAAAAGTTTACATACACTTGTAAAGAACATAATGTCATGGCTGTCATGAGTTTCCAATAATTTCTACAACTCTTATTTTTTTGTGATAGAGTGATTGGAGCACATACTTGTTGGTCACAAAAAACATTCATGAAGTTTGGTTCTTTTATGAATTTATTATGGGTCTACTGAAAATGTGACCAAAAGTATACATACTGCAATGTTAATATTTGGTTACATGTCCCTTGGCAAGTTTCACTGCCATAAGGCACTTTTAGTAGCCATCCACAAGCTTCTGGTTGAATTTTTGACCACTCCTTTTGACAAAATTGGTGCAGTTCAGCTAAATGTGTTGGTTTTCTGACATGGACTTGTTTCTTCAGCATTATCCACATGTTTAAGTCAGGACTTTGGGAAGGCCATTCTAAAACCTTAATTCTAGCCTAAAAGAACCAAACTTCATGAATGTTTTTGTGACAAACAAGTATGTGCTCCAATCACTCTATCACAAAAAAATAAGAGTTGTAGAAATTATTGGGAACTCAAGACAGCCATGACATTATGTCCTTCACAAGTGTATGTAAACTTTTGACCACGACTGTATATGACTCCTTTAATTCCCATAAGTGCAAGCTGGCTGCTTTTTTCTAAGATTCTGTTGAGGTTATCAAAACATTTTAATTTAACTGCTGAAATTGATGTTATACAATATAACAAAGGCCCCAAGGAAGGAAAGCACACGTCTTGGATTTAGAAGTACAATTATGATGGTAAAAGTAAGGCAATATCAGTTTTATGAGCTCAGTTGATTTAAGTACAGTGGTTATTATTTTAGCTTTGGAGTGGTGTAGAAGTGCAGTACATCCGAGTGTCAGAATGTTTGGATTCGATTACAATACTGCATCTCTGCCTGGACTGGAGCCTGCAGTGCCTCAGACTGGAAGTCTCTGCAGAGAGTGGTGAGGACGGCGGAAAAGATCATCAGGACTCCTCTTCCTCCTATCCAGGAGATCGCAAAAAGCCGCTGCCTGACCAGTGCTCAGAAAATCTGCAGAGACTCCTCCCACCCCCACCAAGGACTGTTTTCACTGCTGGACTCTAGAAAAAGGTTCCGCAGCCTCTGTAGCAGAACCTACAGGTTCTGTAACAGCTTCTTCCCTCAGGCCGTAAGACTCTTAAACGCATCATAATAATCCCCTCAATTCCCTCCAAAAACGGATTAACTCGCTGGAATATAAAGACAATATAACATACATCCATAAACGTGGATGCATATGCAAAAGTGTAATATATTTATCTGTACAGTAATCTATTTATTTATATCTGCACCTATTGCTCTTTTATCCTGCACTACCATGCACTACCATGTGCTAATGCAACTAAATGTTGTTCTTATCTGTACTGTAAAGTTAAAATTTGAATGACAATAAAAAGAAGTCTAATTAGATTGTGCAAGTGCAACAAATGTTGTGGCTGTTGAGTGTCGCTATACAGCAAAGGCTCTCGCGCATTAATACTGCATGTGAGTATTCAGACGAAAAACACTGCTCGTATTGAATGCTTAATAACGTCTGTGTGGGGATGACACGTTCTCATTTCGAGGACACCTACAGTATCCCCCTCATCCTTACTCCCTCTGCTTTAGATGCGAGTCTTCGTTTCATGCCGCACAATTTCCAGAACTCTGCCAAGGACTCTGCATTTTTTCTGCATCTTTGACTCTTTCTCATGCATTGGCTGTTATTGTCCCTGAATATTTGCTCCATGCTCTCAGCAACACCTGCTCTCACCATTACCTTTCCTCTTTTCTTTTTCTCCTATACACTATCTATTATGGATTAGTATCAATTCAGTGTTGCATATCACACAAGCTTGTAATTTGTTAAAGGCTGTCAGCGCCATTAAAGCTTCATCTGTAAAGAGAACACTGCACACATGCATGTAATTACTTCAGATGTCGAAACAACACGTGTTTTCTTGCGCGTGGAAGAGGCTGTACATTAAACACATTCATCACCGAGGCCTACGCTGCGTCTCCTTTGAACTCAGCTGTCACGGCTCAGTTGCCTTCTGACCTTCATCAAAGCGGCGTTCGCTTAACCCGCTCACAGGGGCTTTCTGCAATCTGCGCGTCAGAGCTACGTCAAAATATGTAGTTTGGTGCACAAACACATTAACGACATGCTGTGAATGCACAGTGGGGGGGGGGGGGGGGGGGGGGGGACAAAGCTCGATAGTATGAATCAGTGTCATGTACACAAGGGTCGGACTCACATTGGGGACCTCAGCAAGCAGCCCGACTGACTAACTGACAGGGCCAAAATAATCCCAGCTTTTGCTCAGTTTTAAATTTAACAATTGCCATTTTGTAGATTGTACAACACACATGACAACACTATGACCAGTTATATCTATTGATTGTTTTACTGTTGAGTTGCTGAAAGGGACTTACTGTATAACCATATATGTTTCCAAGGGTATGTTTGCATGTCAATTCTGGGCATAATAAATGATTACTGAATTACAATACATACAGTACAGGCCTGCAGATTTAATTAAAATAGAATTAGTTGTACTTTAGCAATTTCAATGTGATGGCCAGATGAAATTCTGTGATGCTTCTAGCCTAGACCTGGGCAAATTACGGCCCGCGGGCTGTATGTGGCCAGTTAAGCTTTCCAACCCAGCCCGTCGAACGTTTCCAAATTAATATTTCAAACCTTTACCGTCGAAACAGGAGCCGCTAATACGATGTGCAGTGCATTTTTCAAATTGCTGTAAGTCTTAAAATATAGAGAATATTCCGATGGTTGGAATCTGCGCTTTTGAATGATATACGGGTTATTACGGCAGTGTACGAAATAGCAGCCCCAAGCAGACGAGGCAAGAAGCAGAGTGGGCGGGGTTTGTTTACAGCAGCCAGCCTGAGACCTGAGTGTTAGGGAGCGACACAGAAGCAGATTTCTACAACAATGTTCTGTTCTGCAGAAAAGTGATACTATATGAATTATTATTATATGGCTCTTTGGGTGTGTTGGTTTTTTTTGGTCCTTTGCGTTCATGTTTTGCTGTGTTTGTTGCATATTTGTTGCATTTTGCTTTATTGAAAAAGATCCATCTTGAGACGGTCGTCTGGGAAGTAAAGAGGAGAGATGTTCATGTTCTTAATAGTCAGTGTTTCATAGTCCATAGTTAATATTACAAATCCCACACTATTTATTTTCATGTGCATTCTTTTATTCAGCAAAAAGGCTGTAATATTATATATATATATATATATATATATATATATATATATATATATATATATATATATATATATATATATATATATATATATATATATATATATATATATATATATATATATATATATATATATATATATATATATATATATATATATATATATTTTTTTTTTTTTTTTTGTCTTTTGCGTTCATGTTTTGCTGTGTTTGTTGCATATTTGTTGCATTTTGCTGTATTTTAAAAGATCGATCTTGAGACAGTCGTCTGGGAAGTAACCTCACTAACAACTTTAACGACGCCCTGCGCGACACCATTGATAGTGTAGCACCGCTAAAGCTAAAAAGGGCCCCTAAAAGGCGTACCCCATGGTTTACAGAAGAAAATAAAGCCCAGAAATTATCATGTAGAAAGCTGGAACGCAAATGGCGTGCGACTAAACTTGAGGTTTTCCATCAAGCATGGTGTGACAGTTGAATAACTTATAAACGCATGCTTACCTCAGCTAAAGCTAAATATTACTCAAATCTCATCCACCTCAACAAAAATGATCCTAAATTTATGTTTAGTACAGTAGCATCGCTAACCCAACAAGGGACTCCTCCCAGTAGCTCAGCAGATGCCTTTATGAATTTCTTTAATAAGAAAATTGAAGTCATTAGAAAAGAGATTAAAGACAATGCATCTCAGCTACACCTGGGTTCTATTAACACAAATACGACTGTATATACGACGGATACCGCCCTCCAAAATAGTTTCTCTCTCTTTGATGAAATAACATTGGAGGAATTGTCAAAATGTGTAAATGGGACAAAACAAACAACATGTTTACTTGACCCAATTCCTGGGAAACTTATCAAGGAGCTTTTTGTATTATTAGGTCCATCAGTGTTAAATATTATAAACTTATCACTTTCCTCTGGCACTGTTCCCCTAGCATTCAAAAAAGCGGTTATTCATCCTCTACTCAAAAGACCTAACCTCGATCCTGATCTCCTGGTAAACTACCGGCCGGTGTCCCACCTTCCGTTTATCTCGAAAATCCTCGAAAAAATTGTAGCACAGCAGCTAAATGAACACTTAGCGTCTAACAATCTCTGTGAACCTTTTCAATCCGGTTTCAGGGCAAATCACTCTACGGAGACAGCCCTCGCAAAAATGACTAATGATCTATTGCTAACGATGGATTCTGATGCTTCATCTATGTTGCTGCTTCTTGATCTTAGCGCTGCTTTCGATACTGTTGATCATAATATTTTATTAGAGCGTATCAAAACGCGTATTGGGATGACAGACTTAGCCTTGTCTTGGTTTAACTCTTATCTTACTGACAGGATGCAGTGTGTCTCCCATAACAATGTGAC
>NC_084741.1:50783529-50791029 GCF_033978785.1 Entelurus aequoreus
TCTATTTGTATTTGTGTTTAACTTTCTCTTCTGCTGTTACCGAATAGCATTATTTTAGTTTTACTGAGATTGAAAGAGTCTGTTTTTGTCAAACAATCTCTTTAATTTGTTAATTTCTTCCTTTATTATTTGTATTAGCTTTTGTGTGTTCTCTCCTGAACAAAACGCAGTCGTGTCGTTGGCAAATAATACTAACTTTAAGTCCTTTGTAACTTTACAAATGTCGTTTTTATAAAGATTAAACAATTTTGGTCCCAGTATTGATCCCTGGGGTACGCCAAGATATATTTGGTGACGTGTGTTTGCCGAGCTTCACATATTGCTTCCTGTTTGTTAAGTAGCTTTTTACCCAGTTTAGGACAAACCCTCTGATGCCATACCGTTCTAATTTGTTAATTAAGATATTACGATTGTGTAAAATGCTTTTGTTAGGTACAAAAACACTGCAGCTGCACACTGTTTTCAATCTATTGCATTGGTAATCTCTTCTGTTATTTCAATTAATGCCAATGGTCTTGAGATATGAGCTCTGTATCCGTAGTGGTTCTTTGCAAGCGTGTCCAATCTGTTGTTAAAACATTTTTCAGGGATTTTAGAAAAACAATGTGGAAGTAAGGAAACTGCTCTATAGTTTGTAAACTGGTGTACATTTGTACATGTTTGAATTATATTCCACAAAGTGTAGTAGTGGTCCTTTTATAACTTCCAAACACGCCCACATTTCCTGGCTGGCTCCCCATCGACCACTAATTGCGTGATCGTCCAACAAACAATCTCACAGAAACGCACAAATTAGAACTGGACATTTAGGCAACAGTGGGCACAAGCTTCTATTCAAAGACGCAGTGGAATGTAATTTATTTTCGGAACGCAATAATTAAACTATGTCTAAAAATGTTTAATTAGATAAGAATTTACTGCAGAAATAACTATTCAGATTTATCGATAAGGTATATTTGGTGTTGGACTCATTCACAATATACGAGCACATGTGTATTTTTGCCCTTGCGCCTTAGAGAATGTATCAATAATGCAAAAGGCAAAATGAGACAAGTGATTAGTTTCTCTGTGAATTGACAAACAAATACAAATTTAGAGAAGAATGAACCAGATAACAAATGAATCACAGCACCCTGTCTTGTCGATAGAAGTCAGGGGAGTCTTATTTGGCTGCTAAACTTTTAAGTGAGACAAGCAAAGAGCATTTGGAGACAAATCAGTGATGACGCATTCAAATCATTACAAAAAGGATCTGCTCGCTAAATGCAATTAGTATAAATGAACAGTTATGTTGTCCTATGTAGGGCCAATTTAACAGTCAAATATATGTTTTCACTTCAGTACCCAAATAGCTTTAATGCTGTTTCACTGATTACGCAGCATTAAAAGCAAACTGGGGTTCAGCATCTTGCTTAGGGATCCTTTGTGGTATGAAAAGATGAAAATATTTGGGACAAAGCCATTTAAAGTTTAAATGTGACCTGCAGTAAAGTTTTTGATCCAATCAAAGTCTCTCCTAACAATAATTTCAATATAAATGATTTGATCATTTTAAACTATTTGCAATATGTTCCTGTCCAGCTCAATACTGCAGTGTTTTTCAACCACTGTGCTGCGGCACACTAGTGTGCCGTGAGATACAGGCTGGTGTGGCATGGGAGATTATGTAATTTCACCTATTTGGGGTAAAAATATTTTTTGCAAACAAGTAATTATAGTCTGCAAATAGTGTGGCGTTGTTGAGTGTCGGTGCTGTCTAGAGCTCGGCAGAGTAACCGTGTAATACTCTTCCATATCAGTTGGTGGCAGCCGGTAACTAATTGCTTTGTAGATGCGGGGAACACGTTGTGTGAGACGACAATGGTTAGTCGTGATCCCAGTATGCAGACGACAGCAGGAGGCAGTATGCAGGTGAAAAGGTATATAATGCTTAAACCAAAAATAAACAAAAGGAAAGTGCCCCTAAGAAAAGGCATTGAAGCTTAGGGAAGACTATGCAGAACGAAACTAAAACTGAACAGGCTACAAAGTAAACAGAATGCTGGACAACAGCAAAGACTTACAGCGTGTGGAGCAGAGACGGCGTCCACAATGTACATCCAAACATGACATGACAATCAACAATGTCCCCACAAAGAAGGATAGCAACAACTTAAATAGTCTTGATTGCTAAAATAAAGCAGAAGCGGGGAATAGCGCACAAAGGAAGACATGAAACTGCTACAGGAAAATACCAAAAAAACAGGAAAAGCCACAAAAAAGGAGCGCAATACAAGAACTAAAACACTACACACAGGAAAACAGCAAAAAACTCCAAATAAGTCACGGCGTGATGTGACAGGTCGTGACAGTACACCTACTTTGAGACAAGAGCTATATTGATGCATGGTTGGTTATGGTTTAAAGTCATATCCAACAATTGTGACAACAACTTTTTATTGTCAAATGAGTTTCATTTTTTTATGATTTCTGCTAGGGGTGTGCCTCTGGATATTTTCAATGATAGAAATGTGCCTCGGCTCAAAAAAGGTTGAAAAACACTGCAATACTTTGTATCAATTCCCACCTTCTACCTTCCTAGTCACGTCCGTTGTGTCCTTGGGCAAGACACTTCACCCTTTGCCTCTGATGGCTGCTGGTTAGCGCCTTGCATGGCAGCTCCCGCCATCAGTGTGTGAATGTGTGTGTGAATGGGTAAATGTGGAAATAGTGTCAAAGCGGTTTGAGTACCTTGAAGGTAGAAAAGCGCTATACAAGTATAACCCATTACCAGTACATTTTTTTTAAAGATGTAAATCTCTGTTGTTTTACAGTTCTTTTATGTATTTTAAAATGTATGTCTTAATGTATTTATTTTGAAACTGCTCTGTGACATTTGCTGTTGACCTCTTGCCAGGTCACCCTTGTGAAAGAGATCTTGATCTCAATGGGTTTTCTTATCTGGTTAAATAAAGGTTCTACTATTATCATTATCAATGTGACTGGTATACATTTTGAGGTGCAATTATTCTGCTGTTCACTCAAGTTTGAGCAGTGCAGCATCAATACACCATATTCTGTTTTAACACATATAAATTGGACTTATTTGACAGAAGCTTTTAGTCAAAGTGACATATGTACACCACATAGGCCCACATCAGGAACAATATGGGCTTCAGTTTCAAGGACATTTCAGACAGAGCACTTTGAATTTCAATTGAGAAGCCAGTAACTGAAGCACTAACCCTCCGTGGACATCATTACAGCCAATGTGTCAATGTTGCAGTCAAAGGGGCAAATGATGGAGAGACACAGAAAAGTAAAGACTTTGGTTTGACCTGCATTGACCCAGTCTTCCATAGCAAACGTCAGTGGCTTTACAATTGAGTTCATTTCTATACTCAGTAAAGGGCAGAACCTGTCGAGGTTGAACTGTTAACAAAAGCAAAGGAAATATGTTCCGTGTGTGTATTTGTTTTTAGGACGACACTGTGCTGAGCAAGAAGTTGTTTCTGCAATTATCAGTCTACGCTCTGATGAAATGGAGTTCATAGATCGTAGCAATAAATAACCTGTACTGTGAACCTAGACAAAAAAGCGACAGCCCGGTAAAAACAAAAACATACAGTAAAATCTGATCACAACAAGATGCCATAACAAGATGGGTTCTTGTACCAACTGTAAAGATATTAGTTGTGTAGTTTTTGTGGAATCCTAACCTGTTAAATGAGCATTATTCCCTCAAACCTGTGTGCTCAGCGTATGTAAGAATATAAGCAGCAGGGATAAGCGGTAGAAAATGGATGGATGGATATTGTGTCAGACCTGAAACGGAGCTGATTTCAGGAACATGGACAGAACCTGCTTTTTCTTAAAGGGCACCTATTATGTAAAACAAACTTTTCTTACTCATTGGTACCTGTTTTTGTGTAATTGAGATCTGCATGAGTCCCAAAAATTTGAAATCAAACCATGGAGGCACGGCCGAGATATTTATGAAACTATCTTGCCTTCCTTCACACTTCCTTCCAAATGAGCCACTTGGAATTTGCCCAATTTTTGTAACGTCAGCGAATATCTCCATATATGGTAAAGTTCTACCTGAAGAGCTTTGTGCGAGTCAGCCATTGTAATCAGACATTGTACTGTAGTCAATAAGCTCCCTATTTTTCTCGATCCTCTTGTTGTGGGGCAGACTAGCTAGTTTTTTTTTTTTAAATGTTTTTTTTTTTTTTTTTCATAAAGAAATACAATCATGTGTGCTTACGGACTGTATCCCTGCAGACTGTTTTGATCTATATTGATATATAATCCATATATTGTGTTTTTCATGTTGATGTAATTTTAAAAAAAATATATATATATATATATATTTTTTTTATTATTATTATGTTTTTTTTAATTTCTTGTGCGGTTTTATAGACCAGTTTTATAGACCAGTGGTTGGGGACCACTGGTCTATAAAACATAATCTTTACAAAATGTTGACCAAATAACCACCATTACATGTTCTGTAGACCACAATGAAGTGTTTTAAATGTAGAAAAAAAAGATCATAATATGACCAGTCAAAAGGTATTCTTAAGACGTTCAGAGACATGAGCATACTGTGGGCGGAGTGGACTCCCTGTGGAGAGATTCCAAAGCTTATAATCTTGCGCTGTGTAGGAGTGCCTGAGAAATATGTCTAACAATTATAGAGCCGCTATGAGTAATTATGACGTCATACCGATTTGTTGCATACCATTAAAAATAGCTCCGATTAGGACTCCAACAATTCATCAATTAGAAAAAGCGTGCAATAATATTCTGTTATTTAGTGTAACTAATAAACATTTATAAAATCTGGACTGCTTGGAGTGCCCGGAGATTGAAATATGCGGACATTATTTCCACACAGTCATTGTAATAGAGCGTACGGTGTGGGTGCTGTGATTTGTGTGGCGGCAAACAGCGGATAAATATCATTTTATTTTATTTTTATTAATGCATAAATGTGGATTCAAATGTGGAGAATGTGCATTTATTAGGAAAAAAAATAATGGTATAAAGTTATGGCATGTAGAGAAATCTTGTAGTTCAACAATTTCCCCAAAAGTATGCATCGAAGATCAAAAGGGTGTTTTATTTGATGACTCGTTTAAATTAACAGACTAATCGAAAGATTACTGGATTACTAAAATAATTGATGGCTGCAGTCCTAGCTCAGATTTGGGGAAACAATGCTCCAATTAGGCAAGATTATCCGTACTGTGATGTAGGTGGGTTAGAGTGAGCAAATCTAGCGTACCTTTTCTCTTAGGTGCTGTGAACTTCCCCTGAGACTATAAAAAAACCATGCCATTGATGGTGTGGGACTTTTACATCGTTTCAAAGGAAGATATGTTGTGTGTTAATTGAACCGAATACTCTGCAAACATTCCATGAAGGGGAAAAAAATAATCGAACTTAAACACATCAAACTTTATCAGCCACCTGAAAACAGCTGAATTGTTTGAAAGCCTACAAAGACGCATGTGCTGCTAAAGTGTGCATAGACTTCAGTTAAATCTAAATTTCAATATATATAGATAAGTTATTAGTTATTGGCATTGGGTTTAAAAATCAGGATGATTTCTGTGTCTGTATTAATGTTGTCTCAATACCAATATTTTGGTACCGATAACCTAAATTATTTTGATACTTTTCGGTACTTTTCTAAATAAAGGGGACCAGAAAAAATTGGCTTTATTTTAACAAAAAATATTACGGTTCATTAAACATAGGTTTCTTATTGCATGTTTGTTCTTAAATAAAATAGTGAACATAAAAGACAAGTTGTCTTTTATTAGTAAGTAAACAAACAAAGGCTCCTAATTTAGTCTGCTGACATATGCAGTAACATATTGTGTCATTTTTCATTATATTTTTTTGTCAAAATTATTAAGGACAAGTGTTGGAAAATGAATTATTCATCTACTTTTTCATTTACTGTTAATATCTGCTTACTTTCTCTCTTAACATGATCTATATACACTTCTGTTAAAATGTTTTTTCAGAGGCGGTGTAGTACCGAATGTGATTCAATAGTATCGCGGTACTATCCTAATACCGGTATACCCTACAACCCTAGTCTGTATCCCATTGAAAGAAAAAACAATTGCACATCCCTAAAAACAAATCAGTGTATAATTTATAAAAACAATGTGGTTGTCAGTGTAATAAACACTTGAGAAACTTAAAGAACATTGTAAATAATTATATTTGAAAATCTATATCCAATGGAAAGAAAAGAAGATTCCATTTTATTTAGGAGATTTGCATTAATAGTAATTCTGTATCTTCCTTAAGAAATGTTCGCCAATTTTTGGGGGAGATCCTATAGAGTTCAACCAGCAGTCAAAGTAAACACCAGTTGGCTATTCGACCCTGCAGCCACACCTCTTATTACACAGAATGCTGATTATTTTGCATTCATAAATTATTGTATAAGCAACCGTCTGTGACCTCACTGCAGCGTGGCACGCGGTGCTTAACATGTCGCAACATGTGTCTGAATGAATACATGCTAATACGAAGAAGTAAATGAATGAGCCTGTTAGGCAGAAAGAAGACTTCTTTTAAGCACCATGCGGGCCATTGTTTGATCTATAGTGTTTTGCCTTCACCCCTCATACATCACAGGGTGTTTCTTCAAAGGCAGTCTGAGCCCACCACCAACCAGCCTACTGAGCTATGCACTTTCAAGCTGCTTCTCTTGACTTGTTTTTGACATATATCATTTTCTCTCACTGCTTAAGTGTTGCTCACCATCATTGTTCATAATGATGGCTTTTCATTATCAGACGGAGAGGGAGCCGAACCAATCCTTACAATCAATGGTAAATTTACAAAACATGCATTGATCCGCACCTGACCTTAAAGAGGATGCAGCCGACAGAGAGATATCCATCAGTGAAGCCTGATTACAGAGTGTAGGGTAGAAAGATAAAGCCTGAAAAACATTGGTCAATAAACATCCCGGTCGGCTTCATTTGCTGCTAAGTTCCTGTCTTGCAGCCTCCACCACTAATAAAGCACCACAAAGAGAAAGTGTTTTTTTTTTTTTTAATTAATAATATATAAATACATAAACAGTCGCACCACACACTTCATTAGGCACACCTGCACACTGTAATGAGATCTAATACAAGCGATGAAGCAGAACTTTTGCCTCTACAAAGATAATAATGGTCAGTTCTGGTCGAACCTTTCAGAGATGTATTATTTTAATAATGTGACAATTGAGGTTGTAGTTTGCACCATACAGCATCACATTGAGAGAGTGTTTTTTTATTTATGTTTTATGTATTGCAGCCTCCTGTAAATATATATACCTGTATGGTAAATGGGTTATACTTGTATAGCGCTTTTCTACCTTCAAGGCACTCAAAGTGCTTTGACACTATTTCCACATTCACCCATTCACACACTGATGGCGGGAGCTGCCATGCAAGGCATTAACCACGACCCATCAGGAGCAAGGGTGACGTGTCTTGCTCA
>NC_084741.1:51393529-51546029 GCF_033978785.1 Entelurus aequoreus
TGTGAATTATTAATAAAAGAAACCACAGGTGTCTCCCACCTTTAACACTAATTTCATTTCATGCCTCAACCTTGCAGCCTCCCCGTTCCTATTATTTTCACCTCTTTCTCTCTATTGTGAATTTTCCCTCGCTAATGATTTCAAAGGTTGAACCAGAAAGTGCAGGAATATTGATTTAAACATGATCTATTTTTGTTTTTTGCTTGCTTGATATACAGACCGTGTGACCTGGTGCACAAAAAAAAGAAGAAGGTGTGTACGTAGTGAAGGAAAAGGTTAAAACCGGCAAATGGCATTTTGTGCGCGCCTGTGTGTGTGCATGAACAATTTAAACACAACCTTTGCGTTGTTTTGTAAACGTGTCTGCTCAGTAAACAAATGCATGTTTCATCACAAAGCTTCCCCAGGTGAATTACAGCATGCCATCATCCTTGTGGGCATCCAATATCAAACATGCTCCTGGCATGGATATGGAAATGGAAGGCCAAGTGTGTGTGTGAGTACCTGTGGATCCTGTGTGTGTGTGTGTGTGTGTGTGTGTGTGTGTGTGTGTGTGTGTGTGTGTGTGTGTGTGTGTGTGTGTGTGTGTGTGTGTGTGTGTGTGTGTGTGTGTGTGTGTGTGTGTGTGTGTGTGTGTGTGTTAAAGAGAATGATGGAATTAGCAGGCTGTGTTAGCAGAGGTCTGGCCCTGCAGGCTGCAGGCAGGCTGCTGGCACTGTTGGAGCTATTAGAGGTAAAGCCAATTTGGACTGGCTCTGCGGCCATGTGATGCAACCGTATCGAACTTGAAGGCAAACTCTGGGCATCGCCTATTTGAAGATGAGCACAGAATGTGGCGCAGGAGAAAGAAGCAACAGGTGAGGAATTTCAAGTCTATCTAAAAAGGCAAAGCTGCTATTTCCCCGAATGTTTTATTCATGGCCATTGTCCACAACCAAAGCCCCCAAAAGCATTTTGTATTTGGACATGGTCACACATCCAACCCACATGTGGAGATAAAAAAAAAAGCCTGCACTTGCCTGTGTGCTGTTTAAAATGGAGCTCCAGTTGATTTGTCACAGCAACACATCTTCTTATGGTAATTGTGTATCCCATGAGCACTGCAGTTTATTGCCTTATGATTAGGAGACTAATTACAAAGATGTATTACAAACCATCCCCCAGACCAAGTGCATGCATGCGTTGAGAAAACACACACACACACACACACACACACACACATGCATACATCCAGAATGATTACAATCTCTGCCAGCGATTACTAAGATATCATCTTCTCGTGTTAACCCTTTATATTGCAATTAGGGCTGTCAAACGATTAAAACATTTATTCACGATTAATCGCAGTTTGTTCATAGTTGACTCAAAATTAATCACGATTAATCACAGATAAATATAATTTTTCATCATTAGTAAGTGCACTCTAGACAGACAACTTTCAAGTTTTTATTACCATGACTGGACAATTTGTTTGCTTTAATAAAATGCTTTTTTTAAATAACTCCATACAAAATGAACATAAACACGCTTTTAATGAAAAAAAAATACCTACAGTGCGCTGGTCCATCCATCTTCTTCCGCTTATCCAAGATCGGGTCGCGGGGGCAGCAGCCTAAGCAGGGAAGCCCAGACTTCCCTCTCCCCAGCCACTTAGTCCTCCCGGGGGATCCTGAGGCGTTTCCAGGCCAGCCGGGAAACATAGTCTTCCGAACGTGTCCTGGGTCTTCCTCGTGGCCTCCTACCGTTTGGACGTGCCCTAAACACCTCCTTGTGTTCGGGTGGCATCCTGACCAGATGCCCGAACCACCTCATCTGGTTCCTCTTGATGTGGAGGAGCAGTGGCTTTAATTTGAGCTCCCCCTGGATGGCAGAGCTTCTCACCCTATCTCTAAGGGAGAGTCCTGCCACCTGGCAGAGGAAACTCATTTCGGCCGCTTGTACCCGTGATCTTGTCCTTTCGGTCATAACCCAAAGCTCATGACCATAGGTGAGGATGGGAACGTAGATCGACCGGTAAATTGAGAGCTTTGCCTCCCGGCTCAGCTCCTTCTTCACCACAACGGATCGATACAGCGTCCGCATTACTGAAGACGCCGCACCGATACGCCTGTCGATCTCACAATCCACTCTTCCCTCACTCGTGAACAAGACTCCGAAGTACTTGAACTCTTCCACATGGGCCAGGGTCTCCTCCCCAACCCGGAGATGGCACTCCACCCTTTTCCGGGCGAGAATAATGGACTCGGACTTGAAGGTGCTGATTCTCATCAGTGCGTTGGTGTTTTGCCAAATTTTCTAGGATTACAGAATTTGTATTCTTGCTATAGGAGCACTTGCAGTCAGAGGGAAGGAACTACACTTCAATGTGTCGATACCAGCTTTGTACATTAATAACACCAAATGTGGATTGTTCCGATCCGGCTTTGATTGTCAAAGATATTTGGTAATGTAATCTGTGATATTTCTACCTGGATAAACAATTCTGATGATTATGTACAGTACATGTTGTACAAGTTATTAGTATGTATATATCTGTATGACAATGTCTTAACCTTCTCTCTTAATAAACTGCAATATCAAGCCTGCTAAACACTCTGTAATTGCGGACTATCAATCAGAACAGGTTATAAAAGAATATACACTGTTTCAATCTGCCAGAAAAGGTAGTAAGTTGAAATATTACAGATTACATTACAAAACAAATTTGATAATGCATAATCGGAATGTAAGACGATTTTTCATTATTATGATAGGTAGACCCGATGTGAAGCTTAGCACTATTATTGTGAAGCCGAAAGTGGGTGATTGGTATGAGAAATGTGTTGACATGTTTTGACGAAAGTCTCTAAGTAAAAAGTGAGAGATGGCCAAACACATAAGGACAGTGTTGTTGTGTGGAAAAGCTAGCAGGCAACTTGCTAAAAAGGAAACGTTGCACAGATGATAGCAGTGTAAACTAACTTGCACAGCAATACAGAGTTGACCCGAAAACAGAGGAGGTTCTGGTGGAAATAAACTTTCTTGCCTGGAAAACAGGGGCTGGATGTCCACCCAAATATATATTGTCTGTACACAACCTCTTAGATTCAGAACGTTTTGCATTTGCAAGATTTTTTTGCTGACAACTTCTTGTTACTGTATTAGAATTACACAACAAACACTGAAGACATGGAAATGGTTGAAAAGCAATATTGTTAGTTTCCTGTTATTACTGTAATGGTAATTTAAGGCATGGCAGGTGTCAAATTCAAGGCCCACAGGCCGCACCTGACCAGTAGGGATGGGTCATATGGACTATCACAATAACCTGCCATTTATGGGGAAAACGATAAAAGTGAAGATACAAAACAGCCATAGAATTCCACCTTTTTGACTATGAGTCTGTCAGTGCATCCAGTCTTCAGAGCCCCCAAAACACTACTCTGAACGCTAAGGCTATTAAACTACATTAATTAAGTTTAAGTAGAACATCTATACTGTAAAGCTGTAGTTGTGTGCTTTGCTTATCATATGGTATGGAAGTTATTTTTCTTTCAGCAATATTATAGACATTATTATTATGAGTTTTATATTACAAATCAATCAGATAGTGTTATGATGCGACTTCAGTGTGAACTCTCTTACGCTCCGGTCGCATAATGGCACATTATGTTGATGCTTGTCATAAGCGTCATCTTTATTCACAGAAATAGCCGCTTCCAAACTAAATATTTGATAAAAATTTGCAGAAGCAGGCAAAAATAATGTTTTAGGAACTCACGTCAATCAATGTTTCACCACTGATCGCCAACATGCTCTTCGGAGCAAACATCGAGGCAAATGTCTCCAAAGCTGTGGGAGACATCTTCTTTCAGAATCTTATCCCCGGTTCAGAAAATGTTGACTTTAATTGCACAGAATCCTTGAAATTGCCACAAATGTGCCAGAATTGGAGGATGTTTACTGCCGGGTTTACTTCCGTAAACACTGCAGGACGTGCAACGTCGTGACGCCATGTCTGTATTTGGGTGAGTTTGCATTCACATTGGAGTCTGGACACATTTTTTTGTTGTGTGAACGACCACATAAAAATATCAGATTTGACATTAAAAAATTCTGAATTGGACATCCTACCTTGCAGTGTTGTGAACGCACTGAAAGTAGCCTTAATGCTGCTGTGGTCTAGCTCGACCTTGCTAAGGTAACAGTGAAAACATGGACTGGATTTTCAATTTAGTAATGCGGACATTACTGATGGAATGGATTGGATTGGATAATAAGTGCTGACAAAGGGTCTTCAAAGGATTTATAATCATAGTGAATAATGACAGGTTATATTATTATTTATCCATCCATCCATCCATTTTCTACCTCTTGTCCCTTTTGGGGTCACGGGGGGTGCTGGAGCCTATCTCAGCTGCATTATATTCCTGCATAGTTATATTGAATTTTTCTGCAACTTTTGTTGAAAAAAAACCAAAAAAATCACACAATATTATTTGTAACAAAATCACTTCAAGTAACAATCTACATTTTATGTTACCAATGCACTTAAAGGCCTACTGAAACCCACTACTACCGACCACGCAGTCTGATAGTTTATATATCAATGATGAAATCTTAACATTGCAACACATGCCAATACGGCCGGGTTAACTTATAAAGTGCAATTTTAAATTTCCCGGGAAACTTCCAGCTGAAAACGTCTAGGTATGATGACGTATGCGCGTGACGTCAAGGGTTGAAGCGGAAGTATTAGGACATCATTGTATCCCAATACAAACAGCTCTGTTTTCATCGCAAAATTCCACAGTATTCTGGACATCTGTGTTGGTGAATCTTTTGCAATTTGTTCAATTAACAATGGAGACTGCAAAGAAGAAAGCTGTAGGTGGGATCGGTGTATTAGCAGCTGGCTACAGCAACACAACCAGGAGGACTTTGAGTTGGATAGCAGACGCGCTACCGTGAGTACAGCTTTCCTCACCTTCACTTCCTCCGTCTCCGGGCCGCCGACCGCATTGATGATTGGGTGAAGTCCTTCGTCGCGCCGTCGATCGCTGGAACGCAGGTGAGCACGGGTCGTAATGAGCAGATGAGAGCTGGCGTAGGTGGAGAGCTAATGTTTTTAGCATAGCTCTGTCGAGGTCCCGTAGCTAAGTTAGCTTCAATGGCGTCGTTAGCAACAGCATTGCTAGGCTTCGCCAGGCGGTACAGCATTAACCATGTGGTTACAGGTCCATGGTTTAATAGTATTGTTGATCTTCTGTCTATCCTTCCAGTCAGGGGCTGATTTATTTTGTTTCTATCTGCATTTAAGCACGATGCTATCACGTTAGCTCCGTAGCTAAAGTGCTTCGCTGATGTATTGTCGTGGAGATAAAAGTCACTGTGAATGTCCATTTCGCGTTTTCGACTCTCATTTTCAAGAGGATATAGTATACGAGGTGGTTTAAAATACAAATCCGTGATCCACAATAGAAAAAGGAGAGAGTGTGGAATCCAATGAGCCCTTGTACCTAAGTTATGGTCAGAGCGAAAAAAGATACGTCCTGCACTGCACCCTAATCCTTCACTCACACGTTCCTCATCCACAAATCTTTCATCCTGGCTCAAATTAATGGGGAAATCGTCGCTTTCTCTGCCTGAATCGCTCTCGCTGCTGGCGGCCATCATTGTAAACAATGGGGGAATGTGAGGAGCCCTTCAACCTGCGACGTCACGCTACTTCTGGTACAGGCAAGGCTTTTTTTTATCAGCGACCAAAAGTTGCGAACTTTATCGTCGATGTTCTCTACCAAATCCTTTCAGCAAAAATATGATAATATCGCGAAATGATCAAGTATGACACATAGAATGGATCTGCTATCCCCGTTTAAATAAAAAAAATTCATTTCAGTAGGCCTTTAAGTGTAATGTCAACACACAAATCCTCCTCTCTGCATGTAGCAAACCTTTTTTTGTGCATTTCTTTCTTAAAGGAACTTATACTTAACACGTTATTAGCCTTAATAACAACCCATCAGATTTATTTATAACTTAGGTACTCGGCGGAAATGGCCCATCATTGGCTTTAAAATTCCACTTTTCCATGCCTTTCTCCTTGCAGTAGAGTTTAGACGGATTAATAATTTTCCACCTTTGGGTATCAGAAGCACAACAGAGGTGGGAAGTCCCCTATGTAAAAGACGGTGAAAGGTGGTAAAAGGGGGTGTCAAGTTTGACACTTGAGATTGACTTCACAAGCTTCTTGTGTTGAAAACAATGTTGCTGTCAGGTGTCACCACATTACACGATGATGTGTTGCAGCAAATTACTATTGGATCCGTCTGAAAAAACCTCATTGTTCCAGAACTAATGATACCAATAAGAACTCAAATTATTGAAACCACATTCAAACTTTCAAGAGAGGGCCAATTTCAATTAATAATGACACAAAATGGTTCTGTCTTGTTGAGTTATTGCAAACTACTGCCAAAGCTTTTCATTTGCCAAACATCAATCAAGAAACAAGAAAACATTCAGTGAAAAGATCCTTCATGCAGTACTTTTTAATACCTTCACAAACACCGATCCCCTCCGACTGACCCCATTTATTTGTAGTCCCCCGGCTGACAAGCGTCTAGCAGCTAATTGTGCATCTCCATACAAAGTGTGGAGCCGCTCCTCTAAGCCAATTCTCATACTGTGGTACGCGGGCTTCATCTTGTGGTACGACAAAGAATCACTTAATTAAATATTGTATGTGCAATTCATTTTGATTATTTAAGTACATAGTTTTATTTTCCTGTGTTTAAATACAGTGTTACTGTTCAAACTGTGTGTAACGTTGAAGGGGCCAGAAATATTCTAGACACTTGTTGAATAAATCTTGTTATGATTCGCTGCCCGGATCATGTTCTGTTTGGTTTTTGGACTCCCTTAGTTCTGTTTCAGCACCCCTGTTTTGTGTCTCTTTGGTTACCATGTCCACCACACCATCAGTGTGTGAATGTGTGAATGTGTGTGTGTGAATGGGTGAATGTGGAAATAGTGTCAAAGCGCTTTGAGTTCCTTAAAAAGGTAGAAAAGGCCTATACAAGTACAACCCATTTGCCATGGGTGCTGATTGGTTGCAGCTGCCTCTGATTAGTGTCTAGGATACTCACCTGCCGCCAGGCACTAATCAGAGTGCTATTTATTCCCGTTTCTTTCCGCACTCAGTCTGGCTTCCTAATTTGCTACATGCAACAGTTACGACGGTTTGATTCCTGTTTTGTATACTAGCTTCCACGCTAGGCTCGTTTGTTTATGCTAGCTCCCACGCTTGCCCCCTTAGCTTTTGTCTTCCGTGCTATGACCACGCTTTTGTTTTTTCCCGCCTGATTTATTGCTTAACCCTGCACGCTGTGTCCGAAGTCCGCCTGCATCTTGGGAGAACGACCCCCGCATCACCATGCGACCCGGTCGTTACAAAACTGCTGCCTTGTTTTTAATGAATACGTAGGCTTACGGTCACGGCCCGGGCGCATTCCTCGGCGCGCTCTCCTGCGTGCTCCGCTCCTCAGCGCTCTTCCAGTCGCACTCCTCTCCGCGGTGCGCTCCCGTGCACGCGCCTCTCCTGCCGTGGCCGTGCTCAAGCGCAGCGGTTCCAAATCTGCAATCTACACACCTGACGCTGATGAGGCTCCACACTTAGTAAGCCTACACCTTTTTAGCGCTATGTGCATTTGCTCTCTCTGTGTTTCTCCCCCCCTGTGCTCATCGTCTTGTGTCCTGTGTCGCCATCCAGCAGCGGTCCTCCGTTTCCTGGTTTCGAGCTGTGTGTCTCGTCTCCCCGAATTCCCTCTGGTTTCCTGGCTGCCTTCCTGGATCTCGACATCTCGCCTGGACACGGACCTTGACGCCTCGCTCCTGTCCGTGGACCTCCGAGCTTGCCTTGCACTCCTGGTAACACTCCTTATATAATCACTTCATATAGTCTCACCACACATATTAGGATTAGTTACCCACCTCATTCCCTTGTTGTAATAAATACGCCTAGAGCAGTGGTTCTTAACCTGGGTTCGATCGAACCCTAGGGGTTCGGTGAGTCGGCCTCAGGGGTAAGAGGTAAAGACACTTCCGACTTATTGTGTAAATAAAAACTTCTCCCTATCGGCGTATTATGGATACCCCCAAACAATGTTCCCTCCAATTTTCCATCAGATTTGCAGGTTGTTTGATTGATGGATTGAAACTTTTACTAACAGATTGCAAAGGAAGAGAATACATTATATGAAACAGTACAGTTTACACTTAGACCTACTCAGTGGCCTAGTGGACCTACTCAGTGGCCTAGTGGTTAGAGTGTCCGCCCTGAGATCAGTAGGTTGTGAGTTCAATGGGACCCATTACCTCCTGCTTGGCACTCAGCATCAAGGGTTGGAATTGGGGGTTAATTCACCAAAAATGATTACTGGGCGCGGCGCTGCTGCCCACTGCTCCTCTCACCTCCCAGGTGGTGAACAAGGGGATGGCTCAAATGCAGAGGACAAATGTCACCACACCTAGTGTGTGTGACAATCATTGGTACTTTAACTTTAACTTTAACTTTACACAGTACAGTACATTTTCCGTACAATTGACCACTAAATGGTAACACCCGAATACGTTTTTCAACGTGTTTAAGTCGGGGTCCACGTTAATCAATTTATTGTTATGTGTGTAAGGTGTGTAATTTGTTGTGAGTTCATGCACTGTGTTGGTTTTGTTCTTTGAACAAAGTGATGTTCATGCACGGTTCATTTTGTGCACCAGTAAAAAACATTTCTTGAATTTGAAAAAAAAAACATTTTATTTTTCACTAAAGAAGGGTTCGGTGAATGCGCATACAAAACTGGTGGGGTTCGGTACCTCCAACAAGGTTAAGAACCACTGGCCGAGAGCTAAACGACGTCCCTGCCTCTGTGCCGTCTCCTTCCTCCACTGTACCGTAACACTTACTACGCTACTGCATTTTAACGATGGTTATTATGGTGATTTTTGGAGAGCCATGATTTTTTCAAGGTGGTAATTGGTAAAAAAAAAAAAAAGAAACAAGCCTGAAAACCACTGCTCAAAGCTTATAGTAATCACATCCATTTCAAAAACTAAATTACATGTTTTTGATGTATTAAGTTGTGACAACCTGTCATGTCAGAAGTCACATGATTTGTCGTTTCCTTAGTTTATGTGTTTAATTCCTGGTCAGCGCTTTTGTCTTAGTTACACTTTCTGTCTACCTCCCCCAGCGCTTTTGCCCCCTCACCTGCTGCTGGTTGGCCGCATGGCCAAACCTGGTCGTAGTTGCCAAACAGGCTGCTATTTATGCCAGTCAGGGCTCGAGGATTGTTAAACCTTACTCTGTTCTTCTGTATGCTGCTTATGCTTTCGTGATCGGTTTTGCTGCACCTCCTTGTGCTACTTGTGAGAATTAAAAGACTCTTGCCCATACGTCGTCCTCCTGTCTCCTGCATCGTGGGGTCACAACTACAGCAGCCATGCGAGTTTGTGTCAGTGTGTATCATTATCAAGTAACGTTATCACTGGAGGACAAGGCTAAACATGTTACACGCCAGGGACAGGCATGCAAACAAGGCAAACAAATAAGTGTTTAGTAGAGTTTATGAAGTGTAGATGTGTCATGTCTGTTCATGTTTTTGTTTTGGCCATGTGTTTGTTTTTTGGACTCTTTTTAGTTCCTGATTGCACTTCCTTGTTTGTTTGTTCCCATAGCAACTCATTAGTTTTCACCTGTCTTGTCACGCACCTGTTTCACGTTTTGAGTCACGCACCTGTTTTCACTGATCATGTCTCCATTTAAATCTGTCTGTTTCTGTTGTTCGTCTTGGCGACCTCACACTTTTTCATCCCTCTACTTCATGTCATGTTCACAGTTCTTTGCCAAGTAAGTTTTTGTTTATTAATGCCACAGTTTGTGTTTTTGTTTTATTGTTCATAGTTTCTGCCTTTGTGCAAGTTTTATTTTCATAGCTAAGTTTTTGTACTTCCGCCATTGTGCGCGCCTTTTGTTTATTCTTTTTTTGATACACAGGTCCGTCCTCTGCGCTGGATGGACGCTTTTCTGCTTGCTCTCGCTTGCTCTCGCTTCTGCTTGCATTTTTTGCTACTATCTGCTGCTATTTTCTTACACAAAGAGCAACAGCTCTTGGATACTTACCAAACCAGTGGGACTATATTTTCTTTTAGATAACAGAGGCATTTTTCAATATTTTTACGACGTCCTCAACACTACGCGAGGAGGCCTACCATTCAAGATAAGCCTGAGCCCGAGCCTGTGCTACAGTGCTAAAGGTAATCAGCATAAGATGCCTCCTTTCTCTACGGAAGATTACCACAAACTGCTAAAGAAGATTTTACTGTTGGAAATAAAAATGAATCGGTTGGAAGTGAATTTAGAAGTGAATGGACAATGTGGCTACAACGCCACTCTAGCACTCCTGTCGACTGAAAACACTGGACAGCACCATGCTACAACCCAGCTAACTAGCAACAATGAAGCTACGAAGAAACGGGAGGTCCCTGTAGAGGGTAATAAATCTACCAGTGAAAATCCTCCCTGGAACACACTTGGTGCAAAGCCAAAGAGAAGACCACCTCCCTGCGACAAGGGAGAATGGATATCTGGCAGGACCCAGCGCCCCGATATCTCTGATCTGACCGGCTGGCCTGCGCTACCATCTTCAGCCAGGCATACTGCGTCATCAACTCCACTGCCACGTAGGACACAGCAGCGGACAGCTGAGAAGAGGAGAACTACCAATAAACCTCCCCAGCAAGCAAGTGTCCAACTAAAGAACAGGTTTGCCCCACTGTTGATGGACAATGGATCCCCCTCTGATTGCCTGAATAACCCACCATCACCACGCAGAAGGGTAAGACCTGCTAACTTTACACCACAGAGAAAGCTAACGAGAGCTCCTGAAAATCTGATTGTGGGGGACTTTTCTGTAAAAGATATGAAAAGCAATAATAACACCAAAGTACTCTGCTTTCCGAAGGATATGGTATCTGACATGGAAAAAAGAATCCTGGAAATTGTCGCTGCACACCCAAATGTGAAAAATATCATCCTGCACATTGGTTTTAATGACATTGTAAAACAACAATCAAGAGAGCTGAAAGAGCACTTCAATAAACTCTTTGAAACAGTCAGCGCTGTGAATGCTGACGTTTTTATCAGTGGTCCTCTACCCCCAATCAGGAGAGGAGCTGAGAGATTCAGTAGACTTTACTCGCTGAATGAGTGGCTATCAAGTGCACTTCTTGCTCGTTCAATGCATTTTATTGACAATTTTAGCTTTTTCTGGGACCGCAGGCATCTTTTTAAGGCAGACGGACTTTGCCTGAATAAGATGGGAGTAAAGCTATTCATGAACAACATGTTTCACTTCCTGCATCTTGCATCTATCATCACTGCCAAGGACAAGAGACAAGAGGAGCCACCGAGGAAGGAAGACACAACACAGCCTATCAGGAACGTCGAAGGAGGACCGCCACTGCAAAAGGAGAACGTCGACCATGAGATACACCAGAGCAAAGAGGAGAGGTGTCTATCCTCCTCTACCGCCCCTCCCTCCATTCTGAATGCATGTGAAGATCCCTCCCCCACATCCCCCAAGCCATCCACGTCTCCATCTTTCTCCCTCCCTCAAGTAGACCTTTCTCCCCCCTTCTCCCCCTTGGAGTTCCGGGAGCTACCCCCACTCACGCCCCACCCTACTCAGATTTTTACCCCCCTAGATCATCGCTCACCTCCACCACCCCCTCCACGAAGGCGTGCTCCACAACCCCCCAGCCATACTTCACCCCTCTCACGCCAACCCCTTACACGCCCTCAACGTCCACCTTCAGTAGTTCGTCCCAGCTCTGACGCTGCTCACTCCCCCTCCCCCTTACGGCAAACCCCGCCTCGCCCTGACAGCAGTCCTGAATATTTCTGATACAGAAAAGGGTTCAGCAGTAGACCACATTATCAGCTGGGCCCAAGGTTGCCTACATCAAATCATGGCACCTTCTACATCCCTGTTGTGACTACCAAGAGAGTAAACATTGGGAAACTTAGCCACCCTGCTAACCTAAACAATCTCATTCCTATTATCTCCAAATCAAAGCCAACATCGAAGCCTGTCAATAACACCATCAGGATGGGTCTGCTCAATGTCAGGTCTCTGAATAGCAAATCATTTTTAGTCAATGATTTTATTAGCACTTCTAAACTTGACTTTATGTTTTTAACTGAAACATGGCTGGAACAAAATAACAGTGCAAGCATTCTGATCGAGACAGCACCCCCCAACTATAACTTCATTGATGTATGTAGATCGGGGAAAAGAGGTGGAGGGGTTGCTGCTATATTTAAAAACATGTTTCAGGGGAAACAGATGTCACTCGGTGAGTTTACATCATTTGAATACCTGTGTGCTGTGTTGAAATGCTCTCCCAAAATTCTCTTGTTAATTATCTACAGGCCACCTAAATATTCTGCAAATTTTTTTGATGATTTTACTGAACTATTGTCTAGCATCTCCACTGACTTTGACTGCCTGGTTATAACTGGTGATTTTAATTTTCATATTGACGATTTAAATGAAAAGGGCGCAAAAGAACTTTTTACTATTTTAGACACATTTGAACTGTCTCAACATGTGAAAGAGGCTACACATTATAAGGGACACACCCTGGACCTGATTATCACAAAAGGTCTCAATGTTTCTGATGTTCTTGTGATTGATCCTTCATTGTCTGATCATTTCTGTGTTTTCTTTAATATTTCTGTAATTCCGGACACACAAACAGAATCAAAGAATGTCAAAAAGCGGTACATAAATGAACATGCTAATGTCCTCTTTAAAAACGCCATCTCCTCACTACCACCTCTAAACCCATGTCATGCTGATGATCTTGTAAGCAACTTTAATTCCAAAATTGTGAATATCATAGATATCATTGCACCTGTTACAGTTAAAACGATTTCTGGCAAGCAAAAGGCACCCTGGAGAAAATCTGCTGCTGTAACAGCCCAGAGAAGAGAGTGCAGGAAGGCTGAACGAATCTGGCGGAATACAAAACTTCATATTCACCATGACATCTATAAAGAGAGCCTCCAGGCCTACAATTTAGTCTTAAAAAGTGCTAGAGAAACATTCTTCTCCAATATCATAAACAGCAACACAAATAAGGCCAAAACCCTATTCACAATCGTTGACAGACTGACTAAACCCCCAACACAAATACCAGCCGAACTCCATTCCACGCAGAAATGCAATGACTTTGCATTCTTTTATACTGATAAAATTGAAGGCATCAGACGCACCATCAATATCTCAAGTAAAAAAGTTGGATCACCACCCCATTTAGGCAAAAGTAACACAGCAATGATGGCAAGCTTTAATGCCATAGACTCTAAAACTCTAGTGGAAACGGTGACAGCTCTAAAGTCATCCACCTGCTGCCTTGATGTTTTACCTACCAACTTCTTTAAGAATGTTTTTGACTGCCTATCAACAGACATCTTGCAAATAGTTAATAATTCTATTAAATCGGGCAATTTCCCGAAGGCTTTCAAAACTGCAGTCATTAAACCTCTTCTAAAAAAGCAGAGCCTAGATGCCTCTGTTATCAACAACTACAGACCAATTTCAAATCTACCATTCATAAGTAAAATAATTGAGAAAGTTGTCCTCCAACAACTAAATCACTTCTTGGCTTCTACTGGCTGCCACAACAACTTCCAGACAGGATTTCGACCTCTTCATAGCACAGAGACGGCCCTTCTTAAAGTTATAAATGACATCCGTCTAAACACAGACTCTGGCAAAACTTCAGTATTAATGCTTTTGGACCTCAGTGCTGCATTTGACACTGTCGACCACTCAATACTTTTGGACAGGTTGAAAAACTGGGTGGGGATCTCAGGCACAGTTTTAAGCTGGTTCAAGTCATATCTACAAGATAGGAACTATTTTGTTTCCATTGGTGACTTTGTATCAGAACCAACCAACGTAACGTGTGGAGTCCCCCAAGGTTCAATCTTGGGGCCGACTTTATTTAACATCTATATGCTCCCACTAGGACAAATCATGCAAAATAATAACATTGACCATCATTGCTATGCCGATGACACCCAAATCTATGTAGCGCTATCACCAAATGACTATCGCCCCATAGATCTTCTGTGCCAGTGCATTGAGCAAGTCAAACACTGGATGTGCCAAAATTTCCTACAACTAAATGAAGATAAAACTGAGATAATTGTTTTTGGTGCTAAAAAAGAAAGGTTTAAAGTCATCCAACACCTTCAATCACTGTCCCTGAAAACCTCAAATAAAGCCAGAAATCTTGGGGTTATTTTAGATTCTGATTTACATTTCGACAGTCACATCAAATCAGTAACAAAATCGGCCTACTATCACCTCAAAAATGTAAAAAGACTTAGAGGGCTCATGTCAGCTCAAGACTTAGAAAAACTTGTACATGCCTTTATTACCAGTAGGCTAGACTATTGTAATGGTCTCCTTGCAGGTCTTCCCAAAAAAACTGTCAGGCAGCTACAGCTTGTTCAGAACGCTGCTGCTAGAGTTCTAACAAAGACCAAAAAATGTGAGCACATTACACCAATTCTTAAATCCTTACATTGGCTCCCTGTACATCAGAGAATAGATTTCAAAATCCTCCTGCTCACATATAAATCACTACATGGTCTAGGGCCCAAGTATATCACTGATATGCTCCCACTATATACGCCCTCTAGATCACTAAGATCTTCTGAGAGCAATCTGTTAGCGGTTCCAAGAGTAAACTCAAATCAAGGGAGATCATCATTCAGTCACTATGCAACACATAGCTGGAATAAACTTCCTGAAGATGTCAGACTCTCCCCAACTCTCACTACTTTTAAAACTAGACTGAAGACTTTTATGTTCACCTTAGCTTTCAGCTAAATCTTTTAATCTTTTAACTTTTAACGTCTGCACTGTTTTTATTTTTATTGTCTGCATTTTAATTTTGCTTTTATTTTCTTTCATTTCACTTTGTTGTCTGTGAAGCACTTTGAGTCTGCCTTGTGTATGAAAAGCGCTATACAAATAAAGTTGCCTTGCCTTGCCTTGCCTTTTTTTGAGTGTTAATATTAAATCATTTTTCTTAATTCACGTCTTGCCCGTGCCAATTTTCCGTTGCCTTCCGGAAAAACAAAACCCAAGAACCAAGTCGTGACAGTAGGTCGCCAGCATAAGAGTTTCTCCGCAAGAAAGTTGGACAGTTTTGACGAGGCAGCATGGGAGGTCCTCCACGCGATGGAGGAAGAGACGCTGCGTTATTCCTCCGGGAAGCGCAGAGACCTGATGTGGGGGCCAGATGGAAATCTGGTGCCATTGAGCTCCATTTGGTCCGAGGACGGCGCTGCGTCACCGCAGTCCCGGAAGCGCAGCTCCAGACCAAGGACATCAGGGAAGGCGAGCGGACAGCACGCGGCGCTGCCGCAGGCTCCTCCCACTCCGGGCGGAAGCAGGTTGCTGCCAGCTCCGCAGCTCCAAAATGACGTTTCAGACCAGGATTTTTTTTTCAACTCTTTTACTTTTGATCACCCGCCTCCAACAAAAGACTCAACGAACAAGATAAAGCACTACCAAAACATGATCTTGAACATCAGGTCTAGTCAATCACAGTCACCCAGATTTCATGCCCTGCCCCCCAAGACTCAAACCCCGCCCCCGTCACAAAATTTTTATTTTTATCCGCCCACACAACCCCAGGTGGGGGATAAGGAAATACGTTTGGGACAATTTAAAGGGGAAGATTCTGCCCCCCTCCTGACCTCCCTCCACCCACCCCAAAAGACGGTTCCAGACCGCAGGGAGCGCGTCTGGGATCCGCTCCTTGAGGGGGGGGGGGCTGGGGACTGTTCAGGTGGGGTCGCTCTTCGTCATGACATGCCACAGCCTCAAGCACGACCGCCACCACCAGTTCTTCGGTCCGCCAAGCCACAGCCTCCAGCTCGGCCACAACCACCAGTCTTTCGTCACGCCAAGCCACAGCCTCCAGCACGACCACCACCACCAGTCTTTCGTCACGCCAAGCCACAGCCTCCAGCACGACCACCACCACCAGTCTTTCGTCACGCCAAGCCACAGCCTCCAGCACGACAACCCCCACCAGTCTTTCGTCACGCCAAGCCACAGCCTCCAGCACGATCACCACCACCAGTCTTTCGTCACGCCAAGCCACAGCCTCCAGCACGACCACCACCAGTCTTTCGGCCTCCTAAGCCGCAACCTCCGGTTCGGCCACCAACACCGGTCTTTCGGCCTGCCAAGCCGCAACCCCCAGCTAGGCCACCTCCACCTGCTCCACGCCCTGCTCCAAGGCTGTCAACATGCCTAGCAGCTCCACCATGCCAAGCTCCACCACGCCCAGCTCCACGCCAAGTGCCACCAGTCGCAGCTCCACGCCAAGCGCCACCAGTCGCAGCTCCACGCCAAGCGTCACCAGTCGCAGCTCCACGCCAAGCGCCACCAGTCGCAGCTCCACGCCAAGCGCCGCCAGTCATAGCTCCATGCCAAGCGCCACCAGTCGCAGCTCCACGGCAAGCGCCGCCAGTCGCAGCTCCACGGCAAGCACCGCCAGTCGCAGCTCCACGCCAAGCGCCGCCAGTCGCAGCTCCACGCCAAGCGCCGCCACCTGCTCCACGACGCCAAGTGCCGCCAGTCGCAGCTTCACGACGCCAAGTGCCGACAAGCGCAGCTCCACGACGCCAAGTGCCGCCAGTCGCAGCTCCACGACGCCAAGTGCCGCCAGTCGCAGCTCCACGACGCCAAGTGCCGCCAGTCGCAGCTTCACGACGCCAAGTGCCGTCAGTCGCAGCTCCACGACGCCAAGTGCCGTCAGTCTCAGCTCCACGACGCCAAGTGCCGCCAGTCGCAGCTCCACGCCAAGCGCCGCCAGTCGCAGCTCCACGCCAAGCGCCACCAGTCGCAGCTCCACGCCAAGCGCCGCCAGTTGCAGCTCCACGCCAAGCGCCGCCACCTGCTCCACGACGCCAAGTGCCGCCAGTCGCAGCTTCACGACGCCAAGTGCCGCCAGTCGCAGCTCCACAACGCCAAGTACCGCCAGTCGCAGCTCCACGACGCCAAGTGCCGCCAGTCGCAGCTCCACGACGCCAAGTGCCGCCAGTCGCAGCTCCACGACGCCAAGAGCCGTCAGTCGCAGCTCCACGACGCCAAGTGCCGTCAGTCGCAGCTCCACGACGCGAATGGCCGCCAGTCGCAGCTCCACGCCAAGCGCCGCCAGTCGCAGCTCCACGCCAAGCGCCGCCAGTCGCAGCTCCACGCCAAGTGCCGTCAGTCGCAGCTCCACGACGCCAAGTGCCGCCAGTCGCAGCTCCACGCCAAGCGCCGCCAGTCGCAGCTCCACGCCAAGCGCCGCCAGTCGCAGCTCCACGGCAAGCGCCACCAGTCGCAGCTCCACGCCAAACGCCGCCACCTGCTCCACGACGCCAAGCGCCGCCAGTCGCAGCTTCACGACGCCAAGCGCCGCCAGTCGCAGCTCCATGACGCCAAGCGCCGCCAGTCGCAGCTCCACGCCAAGCGCCGCCAGTCGCAGCTCCACGCCAAGCGCCACCAGTCGCAGCTCCACGCCAAGCGCCGCCACCTGCTTCACGACGCCAAGCGCCGCCAGTCGCAGCTTCACGACGCCAAGCGCCGCCAGTCGCAGCTCCACGACGCCAAGTGCCACCAGTCGCAGCTCCACGACGCCAAGTGCCGCCAGTCGCAGCTCCACGATGCCAAGTGCCGCCAGTCGCAGCTCCACGACGCCAAGTGCCGCCAGTCGCAGCTCCACGACGCCAAGACTCCTCAAGCCAAGACCAGGACACCCCATGCCAAGACCAAGACCAAGACCCTTGCCAAGACCAAGACCAACCATGCCAAGACCAAGACCAACCACGCCAAGACCAAGACCAACCACGCCAAGACCAAGACCCCCCACGCCAAGCTTCGCCGCCTGACGCGCCACGCCAAGCTTCGCCGCCTGACGCACCACGCCAAGCTTCGCCGCCTACCATGATGACGACGCGCCTGCCTCCTCGTCTGCCACGGAGGTGACCACTGCCTGGTCGTCCGCCACGCCAAGTGCGCCCACCTCATCGTCGGCCACGCATGTGGCCCTTCCCGGGTCGCCCACCTCTCCTGTGGCAGCGGCGTTCCACTCGCCGCCGCCACATGACTATGCCTCGGTGGATTCGGGGCCACTTGGCCTGGTGACCCACCGCCAAGTCCCCCTCCCGCCCTCCCATGACTCTTGATCCTGTTTTTTGTTTTGTGGACATCTGGGATCTGTCCGTAAGGGGTGGGGGTTCTGTCATGTCTGTTCATGTTTTTGTTTTGGCCATGTGTTTGTTTTTTGGACTCTTTTTAGTTCCTGGTTGAACTTCCTTGTTTGTTTGTTTCCATAGCAACTCATTAGTTTTCACCTGTCTTGTCACGCACCTGTTTCACGTTTTGAGTCACGCACCTGTTTTCACTGATCATGCCACTATTTAAATCTGTCTGTTTCTGTTGTTCGTCCTGGCGACCTCGCACTTTTTCATCCCTCTACTTCATGTCATGTTCACAGTTCTTTGCCAAGTAAGTTTTTGTTTATTAATGCCACAGTTTGTGTTTTTGTTTTATTGTTCATAGTTTCTGCCTTTGTGAAAGTTTTATTTTCATAGCCAAGTTTTTGTACTTCCGCCATTGTGCGCGCCTTTTGTTTATTCTTTTTTTGAGTGTTAATATTAAATCATGTTTCTTAATTCACGTCTTGCCCGTGCCAATTTTCCGTTGCCTTCCGGAGAAACAAAACCCAAGAACCAAGTCGTGACAAGATGGAAGCACGTTACAGCAGAAAGTAAGCAGATATTTGTCACGAGGCTTCGCTGGAGTAAAAATAAGAGCAAAAATAAATAACAAAAAAGAGCACTCAAAAAGTAGTACGAAATAAACAATACTGCAAACAATGTGGGAATAACAGGTGTAGCACACAGAAGGTGTGGGGAAGTAACAGTTAATGCAACACTAGGACTGAGCCAGAGCAGAGAAGATGTACAAGACTGGACGGTGAACCATCAGGAAACCTACTGGCGCTGAGTGATGGGACTGGAGAGCTTAAGTAATCAGGAGGAAATGAGCATCATTTAGGTGGCTAAGAGGGCGGATCGATCCATAAATTGGTCGTGTTGATCAGAATCAGAATCAGAAATACTTTATTAATCCCCAAGGGGAAATTAGGATTTTCAGCACAATCCCATTCAAGAGCAGACAAACATTACAGGGAGACAGAACAGGATTGCCGACGGGTCTGGCAACTTCCGGCACCCCTTACAAAAAAGATGAGAAACAGGTAAACGCTGGGGGGGCGGGGGGGGGGGGGGGTGGAGTAAAAAATAAATACAATTCAGTCTAAGCTTGGGCACCTGGAGAGAGGGTCCAGACTGAGGCCAAGTAAAAAAACAACAACTCATAGCCATAGCACACATAAGCATGTGTGTAAGAGGGAAACATCAAACATGAAAGAGCACAAAAGACATTAAAGACATTAAAAGAGCAGAGCTGATGCAACCAGCCATTTCTACATACAGCTACAAAAGTAAAACAACAAAACAAACAAACAAACAAAAAACATATACATTGTGGTGGCCCCTGCGGTGTTCCACGCCATCATCTGCTGGGGTGGGGAGAGCATGGCCAGAGACAGGAGCAGACCCAACAAAGCAACCAAGAAAGCCGACTCCAACCTCGACTGCCCACTAACTCTCGGCCAGTGTCCAGTCTGCATGGATGAGCGAGGATGCGTCCAAGCAGACAGAGGTGTCCGATACCTGCTCATTCAGCCAAGACACTGTGAAGCTTGTCCGTCCCGGCGAACAGGGGCAGCTCCGCAGCCCTGTCTCTTCATCCGTATCCATTCTCCTCCAGTTTCTCCAAACGGACTCTGGTGTGGCAGAGACCCAGCAGCTGGTCTCCATGGTCAAAAAGCTCCCGGGAGGCAGATCCAGAAGTTCACAAAAAAAGCACAGCAGAAGTCACAAAAGTGCCACCCCTTGTCGCACAGTTCCAAAGGGTCCCGAACCAAAAGGCAACCCCCCCCAAAAAAACACATGAAAACAAGAGAGAAACATCAGGAACACAAAAGGATGACACAAGAACACAGAGCTCCTGCCAACAGCAGCCACTACAGCGGCGGCATCTTGAAGAAACATAAAAAATAGCGGAGGTAGTATCAATACAGGAGCAATTAGACATATTTATTTCATAATAATTTTGTATTCATTTTTGTTAATGTTTACAAACACAATGAATACTTTCCTAGACATAGGAGGACTTTGATTACATTATTATAAAGGTAGAAGTGAACAAAAAACAATATTTTTGCCAAGTTGTTTCTTGTAGATATTGATGAAAAATGAATTAATTATAATTTAGGGCTGTATCACTATATAATAGTTTAATATCGCTCGGTATGGATAATTATTGATATTTTCTCTAAAATAAGGACCAGGAGACAATATATTAAATGTTAACATTTTTATTTTAAACGGAACCTTCCTCTGATTATAACCCCATCAGCTATCAAGGCAGAAAGGAAATGAAATGTCAACACAACCACGAGAAACACTTAATGCAAACAACATTCTAAAATAGCAAAAAGCCCCACTTAAGAACTCTCAGTTTTGGTTGATTTTAGCGGCGCCAGTGGACCAAAGTGGGAGTGTTTTGCCAGAAAGAAGAACACATTTCCCATGAGGACTAGCGCATAGTATATCGTCAGAAACTACTGTCACGTATGTACAAACTGACCCGATAATTCCACAATGATTCAGTGTGACTGATTTTCCGCAGTAGGAACCTACATATTTTACTCAAATTTGATATTTGCAGTTTGCAGTCAACTAGGGCTGCAACTAACGATTAATTTGAAAATCGATTAATCTGTCGATTATTACTTCGATTAATCGATTAATAATTGGATAAAAGAGACAAACTACATTTCTATCCTTTCCAGTATTTCATTGGAAAAAAACAGCATACTGGCACCATACTTATTTTGATCATTGTTTCTCAGCTGTTTGTACATGTTGCAGTTTATAAATAAAGGTTTATTAAAAAAAAAAAAAAAAAAAAAAAAAAAAATTAAAACATTTTTTTGGCTCTGCGCATGCGCATAGCATATATCCAACGAATCCATGACTAAATTAATCGCAAACTATTTTTATAATCGATTTTAATCGATTATGCTGCCTTCCATTTACCTGGGAAGTGGGAGGTCGAAGCTGGAAATGGCGTCACAGCTGAGTCCAGTTACGATGTCGGGAATCAAGATGGCCACATCCACGAACGTTATTTTTGCACTTGCCTTGTCTGAATATAAACAACTTATGGGAACATATGCACTCTTTTTGTGTAACCTTCAAACACGGTGGGCAAAGAGAAAACACAGACGCTATTGCTAGCTACACACTAAAAAAATACTGGGTTATTTTGACAACCCAATTTATGAGTTGCTAGTTTTGGGTTAAATTTTGGAAGTTATTTTTATGAATAGCAATCTATTTTTTGGGGGTTATAAGGGTATTATTTTAACTTAATTTCTGGGTTTTCAAAATTATGGACTATTTTTGGGTTGTTTTTCTACGAGTAATGCATTTTTTGGTGGAAGGCTTTTTTTAATTAAAAAGTTACTTTTTTCTTGAAGGGAATTTTATTATGGATTGATCTCATTAACATTATTTACAATCACCAAACAATGAGTTACCTTAACTCAAATTTTGGGTTAAATAATTCAACCCAATAGTTTGGTTGGGAATAACCCAGCATTAAGTTATCATAACTCAACTTTTTGGTTAAATAATTCAACGCAAAAGTTGGGTTGAAAAAATAAACCCAAAATGTTAAGTTAAAATAACTCAAATAAGGTCCTTTTCTGAACCAGCAGTTGGGTTAAATTGGGTTATTTTTTAACCCAAGTTAGTGTTTACGTAGAACGTATATACCACATAAAATAAATGTAGTTTACACTACAGTAATGTTACCATATATAAACGTACAACAATACATTGTTTATAGCTGATTTATTGTGACAGAAATTAATCAGAAGTGCTAACAATTGATATTATAGAAGCGGACATCATTGTTACATTCTGAGCAGCCATTCTTTGAAACAAACTCGGGGTTGATGAGAATGCTCCGACTTTCCAAGTCAGAAATCCGACCACGACGGGCGTTCCAGTTTAAATTCTGACGAGAAACTCAAAAAAATTGCGACTTCCCAGTACAAATGGAACGCTTGTGTGATGATCTGTTGCCCGGATCATGTTTTGTTTTAGTTTAAAGTAGGGATGGGCGATACCACACTTTTAGGATTCGATACGATACCGATACTTTTTCTTGCATTTTCATCGATACCGATACAGATACCGATACCATTAATTTGTTATTGGCAATTTTTGTCAGTCAAAAATATTATTACTATTATTATTTAAGACTAATCACAAGACAAATACAGACCATTTATACCACATTCATTATGGTCAATATATAATAAAAGTACAATTAAAATAAATAACATAAATATGAAAAATAAATTAAATATAAACAAAAATATACGCATTTTCACTTTTCTTATTTCTCAAAAAAAAAGGATTGGTAGAAAAAGCTTAAAAAACATTTATTCATAACAATGTTATGTTTCAAACCTCTTTGTGGAAGTAAACTTATAACACTTCTCTGAAGCAAAGTCAATAATTTCCTTATCACAATAAACTAGGATTTCCTTGTCCTATAAACCTGCATACTAAAGACAGTTCCCTGAGAAAATGAACTTGGAAAAATTATCTACAAAAATGTCTGACACCATCACACCTTTAGTGTACTCGAGATATGTCGTCACACGTCACACTTTACTGAAGTCTCAGATTGCTGTTCAGGAAAAGTAACATCGCTGTCGGCTGGCTGTGTGTGTGTTGCACGTTGACGACGCTCATTCGCTGTCTCCTGTGACGTGACTGGGCCAGCTCTATACTCTGCCAGGTACAGGGGTGTCCCAGCACATAGTAAGTTAAGTAAGTAATCAAAAACATCTGAAAGTGATGCTTGCACCCCTCACACGCCGTTTTTTGGTTTATATCGATACTTTTTTCAGAAAAGTGATGCCAAATGAGTAGCGTGTGAGTATCGATATATCGATACCACAGGATCGATACGCACATCCCTAGATTAAAGACTCCCTTAGTTCTGTTTCAGCACCCCTGGTTTTGTGTTTTCTTGGTTGCCATGGGTGCTGATTATTTTCACCTGCCTCTGATTAGTGTTCTGGACGCTCACCTGCTCTCGGGCACTAACCAGAGAGCAATTTATTCCTGCCTTTCGCCACACTCGATCTGGCTGTTTTGTTTGCTCCATGCAACAAGTTACATTTGTATACCTTTTTGATTCCTGTTCCTGAGCTAAGCTTCGCTATATGTTTGCTTTACACAACAAGTTATGATTGGTGATTCCTACATCTTGTTTCTATGCTAAGCTTTCCCGTTAGCTTCCTGTGCTATCGACACGCTTGTTCTATTTTTGTTTGTTTTCCTGACTGATTTATGGAAAATAAGTCATTGTCTTACCTGAACGCTGCCTATATATACATAAATGAATGAACATATGTGGAGTTATGTACTTAACAAAAAAAGGTGAAGTAATTGAAAACATGTTTTATATTCTAGTTCCTTCAAAATAGCCACCCTTTGCTCTGATTACTGTTTTGCACACTCTTGGCATTCTCTCGATGAGCTTCAAGCCCACCTGTGAAGTGAAAACCATTTTAGGTGACAACCTCTTGAAGCTCATGAAAATAAAGAAAACACATTGAATGAGAAGGTGTGTCCAAACTTTTGGTCTGTACTGTATATATATATATATATATATATATATATATATATATATATATATATATATATATATATATATATATATATATATATATATATATATATATATATATATATATATATATATATATATATATATATATATATATATATATATATATATATATATATATATGTATATATATATATATATATATATGTATATATATATATATATATATATATATATATATGTATATATATATATATATATATATATATATATATATATATATATATATATATATATATATAGTCGTGATCAAAAGTTTACATACACTTGTAAAGAACATAATGTCATGGTTGTCTTGAGTTTCCAATAATTTCTACAACTCTTATTGTTTTGTGATAGAGTGATTGGAGCACATACTTGTTGGTCACAAAAAAATTCATGTAGTTTGGATCTTTTATGAATTTATTATGGGTCTACTGAAAATGTGACCAAATCTGCTGGGTCAAAAGTATACATACAGCAATGTTAATATTTGGTTACAAGTCCCTTGGCAAGTTTCACCGCAATAAGGCGCTTTTGGTAGCCATCCACAAGCTTCTGGTTGAATTTTTGACCACTCCTCTTGACAAAATTGGTGCAGTTCAGCTAAATGTGTTGGTTTTCTGACATGGACTTGTTTCTTCAGCATTGTCCACACGTTTAAGTCAGGACTTTGGGAAGGCCACACTAAAACCTTAATTCTAGCCTGATTTAGCCATTCCTTTACCACTTTTGACGTGTGTTTGGGATCATTGTCCTGTTGGAACACCCAACTGCGCCCAAGACCCAACCTCCGTGCTGAGGATTTTAGGTTGTCCTGAAAAATTTGGAGCTAATCCTTTTTTTTTATTGTCCCATTTAATGTCTGTAAAGCACCAGTTCCATTGGCAGCAAAACAGGCCCAGAGCATAATACTACATCACCATGCTTGACGGTAGCCATGGTGTTCCTGGGAATAAAGGCCTGAACTTTTGTCCTCCAAACATATTGCTGGGTATTGTGGCCAAACAGCAGAATTTTTGTTTCATCTGACATCACATGGACAAAGATAAGACCTTCTGGAGGAAAGTTCTGTGGTCAAAAATTCAACCAGAAGCTTGTGGATGGCTACCAAAGCGCCTTATTGCAGTGAAACTTGCCAAGGGACATGTAACCAAATATTAACATTGCTGTATGTATACTTTTGACCCAGCAGATTTGGTCACATTTTCAGTAGATCCATAATAAATTCATAAAAGAACCAAACTTCATGAATGTTTTTTGGGACCAACAAGTATGTGCTCCAATCACTCTATCACAAAAAAACAAGAGTTGTAGAAATTATTGGAAACTCAAGACAGCCATGACATTATGTTCTTTACAAGTGTATGTCAACTTTTGACCACGACTGTATATATATATATATATATATATATATATATATATATATATATATATATATATATATATATATATATATATATATATATATATATATATATATATATATATATATATATATATACCGTATTTCCTTGAGTAGCCGCAGGGGCGTTAATTAATTTAAAACCTCCTGTCACTCCTGCGTTTACCGGAAACCGGCGGGATGGCCGTGCATGCGGTAATTATTTTAAAACCTCTTCTCACTCCGGCGTTTACCAAAAGGAATCCATAAAATTTAGGCGTGCGCTTTGAGTGTGATGTAAGCATACCATCATGAAAAGCACATTTAATTAAAAAAAACGTTATTATGGTCTTACCTGTACTTATAAATGGAGTCCATTTGCAGCTCCTTCTGACCAAAAGCATCGATAACTTGTTTATAGAAGTCTTCCTTATTTTCTTTCTTCAGTTTTAAAAGTCTCTGTTTCGATGGAGATATTCCTTTAATTATTACCTCCTGCTTCGATTGAAAGTCCAGTTTAGAAAACTGTTTTATTTTAGATACCGGTATGTAATCCTCCATGTTAAAAGTTCAGGCAGAGGAAAAAAAAAAATCTCTTGCTGCGTGTGTTCACTTCTTCTGCAGTACCGGGAGTCGCAAGAAGGATCACTAGCGCGGCAGCGCCCTCTACCACCAGGAGGCGGGAGTCATTTAATGACTTATACAGTATTTCACACATATAAAACATAGCTGCTTACTGTTCTCTTTAACATACTGTACCGGTATTCAATAGCTTGGACCTTAAATCCTACTGAAAAGCTCTTTATCTTTTTTCCTTTGTGCGATTGTAAACTACTGAAAGCAGCTTCCTCCATTTTGAAAATGAGGACAGATGCGTCACTCGTGACGTAACGAATTTGACCCGGTGGAAGTTCTAGCCATATGCTAAATATTTTGCGAAACGAGTTTGACCCGGCGAAAATTATAGACATGCGATAATAACATTAATATTTTGCGAAACGAATTTGATCCAGCTTCAATAATAAACCGGCGATAAGGCCAAGCATGCGTTAATTATTTTGAGAAACGAGTTTGACCCGGCAGTAATTCTAGACGTGCGAATACTATATTCCCTGCGCCAATTCAAGGAAATACGGTATATATATATATATCCATACACACACACACCCTTCCTGGGTATACCTGGGGGTTCATTAAGGACAGTTGTGACAGCGTGCACAATATTGAGTTGTTGTTGGCACACAGCGAGGGACATAGTCCAAAAGGGAGGGGCCTCAATACCAAACCAACAGATAGGAAGAAAATGAACATGCAGCCAAGCTGAGCTTTTATTGACCTCAAGGAAACTTTAAATAAAGTTCATCAAAGAGCGCTGAGCCCCTTCAGCAAATCCAGTTGTGCTCTTGAACCGTAGCGACGAACCAGCGATGATAAGTCATTGGCGATAACGACTCCATTAGTGCAGAGGAAGAGGAGAACGATAAGTGTGCGTGTTGTTTAGGAACATGCTGTTATCTCCATGTGCCTTCCTGTCGCTGTTGTCCCGCTTGCCTCAGAGGCAGCGCGGTTATAATGGAGCATGCAGCGTGGGGGCGTGTTTAAAGTCACAGATTGTCCTGATGCTCGGCCAACTTCCAGTTCTGCTCGGCACTTTTCCAAATGATATTAGCTCGGTGAGTTTGAGCGCCACAAAAGGTTATCTCGGTGTCAAATCCCTGCGGGGCTGCTCGTTGGAGACACACTGGTGAGACGGCGCCTCTTTGACGAAGTGCTATGTTTAGGGAGGGGGAGGATCAGCAATTTCCTCTGTTTGACTCACAACCTTGAGTCCAGGAATATTCTACTCAAATGTTTATAGGGCCTCATTTGCAGGAAGCTACAAACCAGGAGGCCGGACTTATCCCTTCACTAGTAGTCTTATTTAGAATGTTCTAGAAAACCAGCATCCTCTACAGCAGTCTTTTTCAACCTCTCAAGGATATGGTTATCTCTTTTGCATTCCGAAGTCCCAATTAGGGCCTTTTTCCTACGAGAAGTGATCCAATCCACCTGAGAATATCAAACTAAGGGGCCTTATCTTAGTATGTGCTCAAACTAAAATACTACTGTTTACTCAAACTTGAAGGTTTGCTTTCTCCAAGATGAATATGAACATTCACCATATGTGGAACATAATATGAGTTAATAATACACTTCAACGCAGTCTCCAGAGAAACTGAATATTTCATCACTACATCGGTTTCAATTTCTATTTAAGATGACCAAATTTTTGGTGCATGACTGGTCAACAGTGTGCAAATAATAGGCTATATGTAATATATTAATCTGTATTTTAATGGGATAGGCTCCAGCCATCCCCGTGACCCCGGGAGGGACAAGTGGTAGAAAATGGATGGATGGATGGATGGATTCCGAAGAAATAGCAATTGTTGAAAGACCGAAATTGACACTGTGGCGCATTTGCCTACATGTGAGTTGAAAAATAAAGGTCAGGTAGATCCATGCTGATGTCTGTGTCCCCTGTACTTAACAGCCATAAAAAGATTACAACCCTCCCAAATATAATACACTGTATACATCAATTAATACATTATATTACTTTCATTTACTTTCACGTAAAAAAACACTAATTTTAAGGTGTTGCGACTTTCATTTCTTTTATTTTGTAGTAGTACTTTTGGGGACGGCGTGGCGAAGTTGGTAGAGTGGCTGTGCCAGCAATCGGAGGGTTGCTGGTTACTGGGGTTCAATCCCCACCTTCTACCATCCTAGTCACGTCCGTTGTGTCCTTGGGCAAGACACTTCACCCTTGCTCCTGATGGGGGCTGGTTAGCGCCTTGCATGGCAGCTCCCGCCATCAGTGTGTAAATGTGTGTGTGAATGGGTGAATGTGGAAATACTGTCAAAGCGCTTTGAGTACCTTGAAGGTAGAAAAGCGCTATACAAGTATAACCCATTTATCATTTATTATTTAGTAGCGACTTCCTCCCGGTCAACTTCCTTTGTTTTTACTTTATTGAAATGCGCATGCAAGTGACATTGAGGCCACATTGTTCAGTTCAGTTCAGTTACAGTTTATTCCGAACATGCATACGATACAATGTAATGCATCACACAATTCCAGTTGTTTCATTACAGCACGTCCGAAAAGGAGTAGGAAGAAGCAGAGCTTATTTAATCCTACCCATTTTCATACCATAGCAATTTTATCCAATTTCCATGTTCTCTGTAACAGAACAGTGAATAAACTAATAATAAATACATAATATACCATAGTAAGCAAACATATATTATATACATAAATAATCTTTGTCTCAATAAAAAAAAAAGAAAAAAAAAGGGTTCAAGATGTTCATTATTATTCTTGTTCTGTGTACTTTGTGAACACTTGTAGTTTGAACAGTCTCTTAAACTGAATCATATTGGTGCTTTGTTTAATTTCTTTGGTTAATCCATTCCATAATTTAATTCCACATACTAATATGCTAAAGGTTTTAAGTGTTGTACGAGCATACAATTGTTTTGAATTAGATTTTACTCTAAGGTTATTTTTGTCCTCTTTTGTTTGTTGAGAAGAATTGTTGTACATTCTTGGGTAGCAGGTTATAGTTTGCTTTGTACATCATTTTAGCTGTTTGCAAATGCACCAAATCGTTGAATTCTAATAATTGTGTTTTAATAAATAATGGGTTTGTCTGTTCTCTATATCCAACATTATGTATTATTCTAATTGATCTTTGTCACCGATTCTGTTTATAACTTTTATGGACAGAATTTCTCGGCACAGTCAGGGCGTTGAGGGGATCTGGTTTGGTGGCTGCAGGATTAGGTCTCTGCTTTTTGCAGATGATGTGGTCCTGATGGCTTCATCTGGCCAGGATCTTCAGCTCTCGCTGGATCGGTTCGCAGCTGAGTGTGAAGCGACTGGGATGAGAATCAGCACCTCCAAGTCCGAGTCCATGGTTCTCGCCCGGGAAAGGGTGGAGTGCCATCTCCGGGTTGCGGAGGAGACCCTGCCCCAGGTGGAGGAGTTCAAGTACCTCGGAGTCTTGTTCACGAGTGAGGGAAGAGTGGATCGTGAGATCGACAGGCAGATCGGTGCGGCGTCTTCAGTAATGCGGACGCTGTATCGATCCGTTGTGGTGAAGAAGGAGCTGAGCCGGAAGACAAAGCTCTCAATTTACCGGTCGATCTACGTTCCCATCCTCACCTATGGTCATGAGCTTTGGGTTATGACCGAAAAGACAAGATCACGGGTACAAGCGGCCGAAATGAGTTTCCTCCGCCGGGTGGCGGGTCTCTCTCTTAGAGATAGGGTGAGAAGCTCTGTCATCCGGGAGGAGCTCAAAGTAAAGCCGCTGCTCCTCCACATGGAGAGGAGCCAGATGAGGTGGTTCGGGCATCTGGTCAGGATGCCACCCGAACGCCTCCCTAGGGAGGTGTTTAGGGCACGTCCAACCGGTAGGAGGCCACGGGGAAGACCCAGGACAAGTTGGGAAGACTATGTCTCCCGGCTGGCCTGGGAACGCCTCGGGATCCCCCGGGAAGAGCTGGACGAAGTGGCTGGGGTGAGGGAAGTCTGGGCTTCCCTGCTTAGGCTGCTGCCCCCGCGACCCGACCTCGGATAAGCGGAAGAAAATGGATGGATGGATGGATGGATCTTTTTTGTAACACCGTTAATGAATGAAGCACACATTTGTAGTTGTTTCCCCATATTTCTACACAATAACTCAGACATGGTAACACTAGCCAGCATTCAGGCCACATTGGGGCCACATTGGGGCCTGTGCGTGTTTGATTGATTGATTGATTGAGACTTTTATTAGTAGGTTGCACAGTGAAGTACATATTCCGTACAATTGACCACTAAATGGTAACACCCGAATAAGTTTTTCAACTTGTTTAAGTCGGGGTCCACTTAAATTGATTCATGTCGGGGTCCACTTAAATTGATTCATTACACTGGAGTCTGAAAAAAAAATCACATTTTACTTGCAGTGTAAACAGTCAGCTGGAAAAAAATCAAATCTCAAAAAAAAATCCAGATTTGAGCCACCTTGGCCTGCAGTGTAAACGTAGTATTTGAGACACAAGGGGGTTGGGGGGTCGAGGGGTTCATAAATCGAGGTTCTGAACTCCATGTTTGACATTTTACACACGACTGCCGGATAAATAATTCAGGCCTCATCTTGAGCGTCTATGCTAGTCTGGTGTTTAGTAGAGTGATCAACGGCAGGGCACTTTGCCTCTCATTGACTTTTAATGTACGTACGTGGAATGTGTGATCATTAAAAATCCGAGGAGCGACCTGCAGGGTTCAGACTGTAGAGGAAAAAAAACAAAACACCCCCGCCCCACTCTCTCTCTCTCTCTCTCTCTCTCTCTCTCTCTCTCTCTCTCTCTCTCTCTCTCTCTCTCTCTCTCTCTCTCTCTCTCTCTCTCTCTCTCTCTATCTCGCTCTCTGTCTGTCCGATCACTAATTATATCTGCAGCCCTTAAAGCCCTTCATGAGTTTTAGAGGAGTGTTGGGAAGCTCTCAAATCCCAACGTCGCTTTTTATTCTGCCCATGACGCTCATCCCCTGTGTGTCAGATGCTGAAACCTCACTAATCCCCTGACGGCGTCGCACACGGGGCCCCAGCTGTCGACTCCCGGCTAATTTGTGGACCTGTTTGGGATGCCATTGATGTCACCGAACTCCCTTCTACTTCAGTAACTTTTTTTCTGTCCCCATTTGCCCTCCCGCGCTTTCTCTCACCTTCTCGCTGGACTATGGTGAAATTCCCGACTGGCACGGAGCGAATGCTTTTGTTGGCGCTGTTGCGTTGGGAGTCAGCGTCCCTCCTCCCTGTGGGTGCACGTCACAGACCTGCCACCCAGCCTTTTCTCCCCTCCAAAGGCTGAATGGATGTGCAGCGGAGGAGGTGGAGATTAATGCAGCACAGAGGGCAATTTGGAGCCGCCAGCACACTAAGCGTTTGAATGATGGCACATCAAGAATCCTCAAGTTCCATTAAGAGTGCTTAACAATACATCACCATGCAGGCCGCTTGTTTTAATGAGAGAAAGGAGGCGGGAAGGAGCCTGAGCGGATCACTAGATTGGCATGGCTCTCCTTCTTATCGCTCTAAGCTCCTCTCCGTAGCTTGTTGGAGCAGTGGGCTGCAAACAGATTTGGAACGCCCACCCGGTAATGCAAAGAGGATAAGATCGCATTGCTTGTTGGGAAAAAAGTATCCACAACACAGACGGTCCAAAATATTTGCAAGGACAGAGAGCAACGTACTCTTTAGGGAGTATGGCCTGGTACTTAGCATTCCAAGGGCGAGATAAGAGGTGCAGAGTTGCAGCCAGGAGGACTGACTTTGCTTACCGTGAGGACTTCTCGGCAAGAGGAGTCTCCTTTCCATTTAGAAAAACACATAACTAGTTTAAAAATTACAATGTTAAATATTTTGGTGGTTTCATCAAGCCTGTTTGGTTGATGTTTGGCGGGCCAGATAAAAAGCTAAGTGGACCCCGACCTAAACAAGTTGAAAAACTTATTCGGGTGTTACCATTTAGTGGTCAATTGTACGGAATATGTACTTCACTGTGCAACCTACTAATAAAAGTCTCAATTAATCAAAGCTTGGTTGAAAAGGCCTGTATATATAGACAGGTGTGTGCCTTTCCAAATCCAGTCCAATCAACTGAATTCACCACAGGTAGGCTCCAATTAAGCTGTAGGAACATCTCAAGGATGATCAGTTGAAACAGGATACACCTGATATCACTTTTGAGCTTCATGGCAAAGACTGTGAATATTTATGTGCATGTGATTTCTTATTTTTTTATATTTATTAAATGTGCAAACATTTCTAAAAAAACGTGTTTGCATTGTTATTATGGGGTAGTATGTGTAGAATTTTGAGGACAACATTTTGGAATAAGGCTGTAACATAAGAACATGTGGAAAAAGGGAAGCGCTGTGAATACCTTCCGAATGCACTGTAGGTGTTATTTCATGTTTGCAGGGATTTTACTATGTTAAAAATAACTTTGGAGGGTTATAAACTGTTTTTATGCTCTAAATATAAAATTATATTAGATTTATGAACAATAATCCTACTTTGCCGAAAATGGGTTTACCATGGTCAGGCCTGGAACCAATTAGCCACGATAAACGAGGGACGACTGTATGCTGTAACATTCATCAAATCTAACAACAGAAGTGCACAAATACTATGTGTCATGCTTGTGCAAAATTCAGAGTTTTTAATTTCAATACAACTGATTAGCCCTAGTGTGTGATTGTGAGTGTGAATGTTGTCTGTCTATCTGTGTTGGCCCTGCGATGAGGTGGCAACTTGTCCAGGGTGTACCCCGCCTTCCGCCCGATTGTAGCTGAGATAAGCTCCAGTGCCCCCTGCGACCCCGAAGGGAATAAGCGGTAGAAAATGGATGGATGGATGGATGATTAAAATAATTGTGATTCTAGTCTAGTTGTTTGCTCAACACAGGATATCGAACTGGAATCACAGGAAATTGAATAAGGTTAATTGCAGTTCAGAAAATGTTCTTTTAGCCAAAAAACAGGAAGAATTTGTAATATTTAACAAAAGTGTTTGTCTTAAATACGAAAGATACTTGACAAACACTAAAATTACATATAAATTCTCTCAATTTTGAATATGGAAAATGGTAAAGTCAAGCATTCTGGGAAATACAGTTTTTTTTCATCATTTTCCATAATTGGAAAGTTTCTCCATTGGTCTATAGAGCAGTTATCACTAAGTCCTATTAACTCTGCTTAGCAACAAATAATGTTGGGTATGATTTACATACATTCTGATACATGTGCCAAATCGATACTGTTGAATCAGTGCCTTGAAATAAGGAAAACATACACCAATTCTGCCCAAAAATGTATCTTTTTTTATTTTTATGGAATTTTGTGACATCTAAATTGAACAGAATAGTGATATAACTACAATTATAAGTACATGTAATGCATTCCTATTAATAAAAAATAATATCCACAACAAATTGTGTTCTACAAACGTATAAAGTTTGCCAAAATGCACCTGAAAGACTCCCAAATCATTAGAAATAAAATTCTCTGGTCTGATGAGACAAATATTAAATGCTTCGGCGTCAATGCCAGGCCGTCATGTTTGGAGGAAACCAGGCAGCGCTCATCATCAGGCCAATACCATCCCTACAGTGAAGCATGGTGGTGGCAGCATCATGCTGTGGGGATGTTTTTCAGCGGCAGGAACTGGGAGATTTGTCAGGATAGAGGGAACAATGAATGCAGCAATGTACAGAGACATCCTGGATGAAAACCAATGCTTCCCATCCAACCTGCTGAAGCTTGAAAAATGCTGAAAAGAGGAATGGGCAAAACTGCCCAAAGATAGGTGTGTCAAGTTTGTGGCATTTTATTAAAAAATACTTGATGCTGTAATTGCTGCCAAAGGTGCATCAACAAAGTAATGAGCAAAGGCTGTGAATACTTATGTACATGTGATGTCCATTGTGGGTAGAATCTTGAGAACAAAAATGAATTAGTGGAAATATTTTGCCACATCCTGGTTAGTTATTTTAAGTTAGAACTGAGCTCCAATGTGCTGAAATCACGGGCGTGTGTTGTCAACTTGACAGCTGCAGCTAAGATGAATTGTGTTGTAAGCATTCCGTGTTGATAGCACTACGTGTCCTGCGTTGTCATTCCACATCGCTCACCAGGCTGACTAATGTCATGCAGAGCTGGGTTATTGATGCCAAAGATGAAGTACACCCTTGAATCAACAACAGAGTTCATCTCCACTTGCCCGGACAGCTAGCAGACTTGTTAGCATTAAGTGGCGCAGATCCCAGAGTCCTGCTACGTGCCGCTGTTGCTCAAGTCAAAGTCTCACCAATGTGGCAAAGTGTTATTGAGGAGGCAGGAGTTGAAGATGAAGTGCATTAAAAAGTTGTTCTTGAAAAAGTTGATCCACTTGATAGTCGCGGTCAAGATAGTGTATACTCTAGCCCAGGGGTCGGCAACCCAAAATGTTGAAAGAGCCATATTGGACCAAAATAAAATGAAAATCTGTCTGGAGCCGCAAAAAATGCAAAGCCTTATATAAGTGTTATAATGAAGGCAACACATGATGTAAGTGTCTATATTAGCTATATTGTGATGTATCATGTTGTATGCTTGCATGTTCGAAATAAACTCAAACTCAAACTCAAACTCAAACTATGTTAGCCTACTATCAAAATGATTATGTGTTGCAGGCTGATGCAAATCTTCGTTGACAGAAAAGTTGGAATGTAATATTTATTCTACACATTTTTACGACATTAGAAAACAATACTAAATCGAAGGCTTGTCAGAGGGTGAGATAACTCCTGGAAATTACTGGCTTAGAATGGCCAAAAGTATAGATGTGTGTGTCCAAGTTGAAGAAAACGGAAACTAGAAATAAAATGACCTGAAAAATATACTAAAATATGAGACATAATGATGCATTATGTACATACAGCTAGCATAAATATCATGTTAGCATCGATTAGCTTGCAGTGATGTCCGACTTCAATGAATACCTCTCAAAATACCATCATTCATGTCACCACATGACCATTGCTGAAGAAATACTATACAGGAACACGTTTACACACTACTGTGCATTGAATCACCACCAACAGTGTACATAACAGGTTGTTTTCTGGCGCATTTAAAAATCAATAAACCCGCATCAGCAATTCAAACATAGTTTATGTGGTACTGTCAAAATTAAAAGTGCAAAAAAACATATTAAAAGTGAAAAAATAAAGAAATAAAATATCTGAACTCACAATCTGTTGAACCATTCTAGCTTCCGGGGTTGGCCGACATGGTTTCTCTTTAAATATCCTTCTTAAAAATGACCTTGCAAATATATGTGTTGTCTTGTCTAATCATAAAAGATGCAGACGCGGCATGTTGGCTGACTTCTTAAAGTTTACTTCCCAAGGTGCTCATCAATAACATCCAGCTGCCGGCATGTCTACATTCAACAACCTAAACGGGGCTACTGCGCATGCTCTTCACTACTGTGGCATGCTGGGTAATGGAGTTCTTATGTTACCTAGCTCATAACATCACTATACAATGTATACATATCTGCCTAGAGGCCTACTGAAACCCACTACTACCGACCACGCAGTCTGATAGTTTATATATCAATGATGAAATCTTAACATTGCAACACATGCCAATACGGCCGGGTTAACTTATAAAGTGCAATTTTAAATTTCCCGCGAAACTTCCGGCTGCAAACGTCTTTGGATGATGACGTATGCGCGTGACGTAACCAGTGAAACAGAAGTATCGGTACCCCATTGTATCCAATACAAAATAGCTCTGTTTTCATCTCATAATTCCACAGTATTCTGGACATCTGTGTTGGTGAATCTTTTGCAATTTGTTTAATGAACAATGAAGACTGCAAAGAAGAAAGTTGTAGGTGGGATCGGTGTATTAGCGGCGGACTACAGCAACACAGCCAGGAAGACTTTGACTCGGATAGCAGATGCTAGCCACCGACCGCACGGATGATCGGGTGAAGTCCTTCGTCCTTCCGTCGATCGCTGGAACGCAGGTGAGCACGGGTGTTGATGAGCAGATGAGGGCTGGCTGGCGTAGGTGGAGCGCTAATGTTTTTATCATAGCTCTGTGAGGTCCCGCTACTAAGTTAGCTTCAATGGCGTCGTTAGCAACAGCATTTTTAAGCTTTGCCAAGCTGGAAAGCATTAACCGTGTATTTACATGTTCATGGTTTAATAGTATTGTTGATTTTCTGTCTATCCTTCCAGTCAGGGGTTTATGTATTTTGTTTCTATCTGCATTTGAGCCCGATGCTATCACGTTAGCTCCCTAGCTAAGTTAGCTTCAATGGCGTCGTTAGCAACAGCATTGTTAACCTTCGCCAGGCTGGAAAGCATTAACCGTGTATTTACATGTCCATGGTTTAATAGTATTGTTGATCTTCTGTCTATCCTTCCAGTCAGGGATTTATTTATTTTGTTTCTATATGCAGTTAAGCACGATTCTATCATGTTAGCTCCGTAGCTAAAGTGTTTCGTCGATGTATTGTCGTGGAGATAAAAGTCACTGTGAATGTCCATTTCGCGTTCTCGACTCTCATTTTCAAGAGGATATAATATCCGAGGTGGTTTGAAATACAAATCTGTGATCCACAATAGAAAAAGGAGAGAGTGTGGAATCCAATGAGCCAGCTTGTACCTAAGTTACGGTCAGAGCGAAAAAAGATATGTCTTGCACTGCATTCTAGTCCGTCACTCTAACGTTCCTCATCCACGAATCTTTCATCCTGGCTCAAATTAATGGGGTAATCGTCGCTTTCTCGGTCTGAATCTCTTTAGTTGCATTGAAAACAATAGGAAAATATGAGGAGGCGATCAACTGACTACGTCACGTTCTACCGGTAGGGGCAAGGCTTTTTTTTATCAGAGACAAAAAGTTGCGAACTTTATCGTCGTTGTTCTATACTAAATCCTTTCAGCAAAAATATGGCAATCTCGCGAAATGATCAAGTATGACACATAGAATGGATCTGCTATCCCCGTTTAAATAAAAAAAAATCATTTCAGTAGGTCTTTTAGCCAGCTAGAAGGCCTTACTGAGAACAACTCGCGATCTGATTGGCTATCGCAACTGTCTGTCACTGTATGTCCCCGTTCATTTACATTTCACAGACGCCCGCATTGTTGATTCTGAAGGTCTGTGGCAGATTTGGTACAGCATGGCAACATAAGCTAGCTGAATTCTGATTGGAAAAAAAATCTATAACCTAAAAACAACAGCACTGGAAGGAGCATAATATTACAGAAAGAGAATATGAATACTTTTAGATATTTAGGGAAAGTAAATAAAACATTACTTTTATCTTTAATTATGATCATGATTTCTGGTTATGTTAGGCCAGCATAGAAGGCCTTGCTGGCCCTGACGGCACACCACTGTCATGCAGTGACCAAATATGTCTGTTTAGCACTCCACACAAGTCAATAACATCAACAAAGCTCACCTTTGTGCATTCACGTACAGCATAAAACGTTTGATGGACAAATAGAAACAAAGAAGGAGTGGCATATAACACCTCTTTCTGTGGCAGCATCAAGGAAAGTTGTACATGTAAATAAACTAGGGTGCGTTCAAGGACTTCCGAAATTAGGACAAAATGGCCCGTGCAGCTCATCAGTGAAGCATGTTTAATGTAAACAGTGGGATTTCTAACTATTAGGACGGTTTGTGTCATGTTTTTCCTCCTACAGAAACCATATTAAAACCAAAAATGTTTTCTTTCCTCATCTTTTTCCATTTTCATACATTTTTGAAAAAGCTCCAGGGAACCACTAGGGCGGCGCTAAAGAGCCGCTTGTGGCTCTAGAGCTGCGCGTTGCCGACCCACGTCATAGCCTTTAAATAGAACCCCCTTTTAGACCAGATGATCAGCCGTCTCTTTTCTTTTCTGCTCTGCCCCCCTCTCCTGCATGGAGATGTTATCAGGTGACCACAGATGACCACAGATGACGCGCCAGCTTTTCAAAGTCGGGACCCGAGGTGCACCACTCCTCTGTGCATCAGTTGGGGACATCTCTGCGCTGCTGAATGTGGACTGGACTCTCACATTATTATCTTGATCCACTCGACATCCATTGCACCGGTCGTCCGGTGGGGGGTCCTCTCCAAGGTTTCTCATTGTGCCCATTGGGTTGAGTTTTTTCTTGTTGTTGTGGCTTGTGCAGCCCTTTGAGACACTTGTGATTAAGGGCTATATAAATAAACTTTGATTGATTATTGTCACCCTTAACCCGGACACAACAGCCCCGCTTGGTGACTATCTTTTGAGCCAGCCCAGGCTAAATTGGAGAACTTTTATTTGAAGACCCCCCCCCCAGCTCCTCCAAGTTTCTAATTAAACTTGGATTTTATTTGATACGTATACTAAACTGAGACAAATTAATAGGAAATACATTTCCTCAATGCTTTTCCAGATAAGCACTAACACTGTGCACAACGGGAGCCAGTAGGAACCATTTGGGGAATTTTGCCATTCTATTATTAACAGTGACGGAGCAGGAAGCGGCTAAGAATATGTTTGCGGAAAAATTGGAATTGTCGTGCCCTGTCAATAATGAATGGACATTTTTCATGCACTTCTTTAAGCAAAACCAGCTACAAGAAGCCCACCATGCGGAACTGCGCTCCAGTGAGGTCTTGCATCATTCATCATTGCTTGGTTCTGAAGTTTTAAGCCACTCTTAGATGAAAGTTTCAAATATTTTGTTCTTGTTCTGCCATTTGATTCCAATAATTAATAGCGGTTTAAAGCACAATGTTGGTGGAGTTCTTCAGGCACACAAGTGGGCACACCCTCACATTTCGGCAAGCCTTTTGTGTGGTACGAATAGGGCTTAGTCAGAGGAAACCTGCTGAGCACAAACACACTGCACAGTTATTTTATCTCTCTAATGTGACAGCGCCGCCTCATTTTTAACACAGCAGCTTCTCCATGCTCAGTTTTAAAGGACTAGAGTTTTTAGTCCTTTTATTGAAAAACGTCTTGAACTTAATGAAATATGAAAGGTTTGGAGGCCAGAAGGGTAGATGAAGACAAGGGTGACAGATGAATAGTGTCAAGTGTGAAGAGAAGTGGCGGCAGGGAAAAGATTTGCGACAGAAAAAGACTTGCAGATAAAGACTAAATAGAATAAGAGCGTTAGAACACTGGGAGAGAGGATGCCAGGCCGACCTTGATCCTGACTTGTCTTGCCGTGGCCTCATCGATGTGACATGTATTACTTCTGCAGCTCTTGTCTATGGCCTTGCCAACCCTCCCAGTCCCTTCTCGGCTGCGTCGGACCTGCCAGTCACGATCACGTTTTCTGTCGGCGAGCCGGGCCAGCACGCCACGCTGCTCGCTCTTCGTGTGTCATCCCATTCTCTACTTCACTGTCATGGAGATAAGGAAGTAAAAAAGAAGTCTGAGATGATTTTCCAACAGCCACTCTCCCCCACAATGGATTCTACCACAAACTTTCTTCACTCATCTAGCTGTGCGGGCGCAGGGAGATATTTGAGGCCAAGGTGGGCGCTTACAGTTATTGAAAGACAATAATACATCGCTAGAATTTTACCGTACAAAATAGAGGTTCGCAATTTACAGCAACTTGCTGTAAAAATGGCCATAGATTTTACAGTAAAAAAACTGGCAGCTCAGTTGCCAGAATTTTACCGTAAGAATAGCAATGGGGCCGTTTTTCTATAGGTATAGATTTATTAGTAAAATAAAACTGACTGCTCTATCACTGGAATGTTATTGTAAAAATAATGGTGGTATTGTTTTCAATTAACAGAAATTAGCTGTAAAACCCAACTTAGATTTTATGGTAAAAAAGACTGGCAACTCAGTCGCCAGAAATTTACCATAAAAATAACATTGGTACCGATTTTTCTATTTACAGTAATTTGCTGTGAAAATGACAGTAGATGTTACGGAAGAAAAAACTGGCAGCTAAGTTGCCAGAATTGTACTGTTTTATTTATTTTTATTTTTAATAATCAATCCAAACAAAATAATACACAATAATACCGTAATATTACAATTCCAATTCCAAAACCAAACCCGGCCCAGCAACATTCAGAATAACAATCAACAGAGCACTTGAAAGGACACACAAATATGACACAAAACAATCCAAAAGTAGTCAAACAAAAATGAATAATATCAACAACGGTATCAATATTAATAAGGATTCCAATATAGCAGTGATTAGAAATCCCTAATTGACATTATCATCACAGCCGTTAATAAAAAAATTAAAACATTAAAAAAATGAACGAAAGTGTCACAGTGGCTTACACTTGCATTACATCTCATAAGCTTGGCAACACATTGTGTCTAATATTTTCCACAAAGATAAAATAAGTCATATTTTAGGTTCATTTACAAACCCCGTTTCCATATGAGTTGGGAAATTGTGTTAGATGTAAATATAAACGGAATACAATGATTTGCAAATCATTTTCGACCCATATTCAGTTGAATATGCTATAAAGACAACATATTTGATGTTCAAACTGATAAACATTTTTTTTTTTTTGCAAATAATCATTAACTTTAGAATTTGATGCCAGCAACACGTGACAAAGAAGTTTGGAAAGGTGGCAATGAATACTGATAAAGTTGAGGAATGCTCATCAAACACTTATTTGGAACATCCCACAGGTGAACAGGCAATTTGGGAACAGGTGGGTGTCATGATTGGGTATAAAAGTAGATTCATGAAATGCTCAGTCATTCACAAACAAGGATGGGGCGAGGGTCACCACTTTGTCAACAAATGCGTGAGCAAATTGTTGAACAGTTTAAGAAAAACCTTTCTCAACCAGCTATTGCAAGGAATTTAGGGATTTCACCATCTACAGTCCGTAATATCATCAAAGGGTTCAGACAATCTGGAGAAATCACTGCACGTAAGCAGCTAAGCCCGTGACCTTCGATCCCTCAGGCTGTACTGCATCAACAAAAGACATCAGTGTGTAAAGGATATCACCACATGGGCTCAGGAACCCTTCAGAAACCCACTGTCAGTAACTACAGTTGGTCGCTACATCTGTAAGTGCAAGTTAAAACTCTCCTATGCAAGGTGAAAACCGTTTATCAACAACACCCAGAAACGCCGTCGGCTTCGCTGGGCTTGAGCTCATCTATGATGGACTGATACAAAGTGTAAAAGTGTTCTGTGGTCTGACGAGTCCACATTTCAAATTGTTTTTGGAAACTGTGGACGTCGTGTCCTCCGGACCAAAGAGGAAAAGAACCATCCGGATTGTTATAGGCGCATAGTTGAAAAGCCAGCATCTGTGATGGTATGGGGGTGTATTAGTGCCCAAGACATGGGTAACTTACACATCTGTGAAGGCGCCATTAATGCTGAAAGGTACATACAGGTTTTGGAGCAACATATGTTGCCATCCAAGCAACGTTACCATGGACGCCCCTGCTTATTTCAGCAAGACAATGCCAAGCCACGTGTTACATCAACGTGGCTTCATAGTAAAAGAGTGTGGGTACTAGACTGGCCTGCCTGTAGTCCAGACCTGTCTCCCATTGAAAATGTGTGGCGCATTATGAAGCCTAAAATACCACAACGGCGACCCCGGACTGTTGAACAACTTAAGCTGTACATGAAGCAAGAATGGGAAAGAATTCCACCTGAGAAGCTTAAAAAATTGGTCTCCCCAGTTCCCAAACATTTAGTGAGTGTTGTTAAAAGGAAAGGCCATGTAACACAGTGGTAAAAATGCCCCTGTGCCAACTTTTTTGCAATGTGTTGCCGCCATTAAATTCAATCAATCAATCAATCAATGTTTATTTATATAGCCCTAAATCACAAGTGTCTCAAAGGGCTGTACAAGCCACAACGACATCCTCGGTACAGAGCCCACATACGGGCAAGGAAAAACTCACCCCAGTGGGACGTCGGTGAATGACTATGAGAAACCTTGGAGAGGACCGCATATGTGGGTAACCCCCCCCCTCTAGGGGAGACCGAAAGCAACGGATGTCGAGTGGGTCTGACATAACATTGTGAAAGTCCAGTCCACAGTGGATCCAACACATCAGCGGGAGTCCAGTCCACAGCGGGGCCAACAGGAAACCATCCCGAGCGGAGACGGGTCAGCAGCGCAGAGATGTCCCCAACCGATGCACACCCGGGGTCCCGGCTCTGGACAGCCAGCACTTCATCCATGGCCACCGGACCTATGCAACTCCCCCTCGCAAGGGACAGGGGAGAAGAGGAGAGAAGAAAAGAAACGGCAGATCAACTGGTCTAAAAAAAGGGGGGGTCTATTTAAAGGCTAGATTATACAAATGAGTTTTAAGATGGGACTTAAATGCTTCTACTGAGGTAGCATCTCTAACTGTTACCGGGAGGGCATTCCAGAGTACTGGAGCCCGAATAGAAAACGCTCTATAGCCCGCAGACTTTTTTTTGGCTCTGGGAATCACTAATAAGCCGGAGTTCTTTGAACGCAGATTTCTTGTCGGGACATATGGTACAATACAATCGGCGAGATAGGCTGGAGCTAAACCGTGTAATATTTTATACGTAAGTAGTAAAACCTTAAAGTCGCATCTTAAGTGCACAGGAAGCCAGTGCAAGTGAGCCAGTATAGGCGTAATATGATCAAACTTTCTTGTTTTTGTCAAAAGCCTTGCAGCCGCATTTTGTACCAACTGTAATCTTTTAATGCTAGACATAGGGAGGCCCGAAAATAATACGTTACAGTAATCGAGACGAGACGTAACGAACGCATGAATAATGATCTCAGCGTCGCTAGTGGACAAGATGGAACGAATTTTAGCGATATTACGGAGATGAAAGAAGGCCGTTTTAGTAACACTCTTAATGTGTGACTCAAACGAGAGAGTTGGGTCGAAGATAATACCCAGATTCTTTACCGAGTCTCCTTGTTTAATTGTTTGGTTGTCAAATGTTAAGGTGGTATTATTAAATAGATGTTGGTGTCTAGCAGGACCGATAATCAGCATTTCCGTTTTCTTAGCGTTGAGTTGCAAAAAGTTAGCGGACATCCATTGTTTAATTTCATTAAGACACGCCTCCAGCTGACTACAGTCCGGCGTGTTGGTCAGCTTTAGGGGCATGTAGAGTTGAGTGTCATCAGCATAACAGTGAGAGCTAACACCGTACTTGCGTATGATGTCACCCAGCGGCAGCATGTAAATACTAAAGAGTGCAGGGCCAAGAACCGAACCCTGGGGAACTCCGCACGTTACCTTGACATAGTCCGAGGTCACATTGTTATGGGTGACGCACTGCATCCTGTCAGTAAGATAAGAGTTAAACCAAGACAAGGCTAAGTCTGACATACCAATACGTGTTTTGATACGCTCTAATAAAATATTATGATCGACGGTATCGAAAGCGGCCCTAAGATCAAGAAGCAGCAACATAGATGACGCATCAGAATCCATCGTTAGCAATAGATCATTAGTCATTTTTGCGAGGGCTGTCTCCGTAGAGTGATTTGCCCTGAAACCGGATTGAAAAGGTTCACAGAGATTGTTAGTCACTAAGTGTTCATTTAGCTGCTGTGCAACAGTTTTTTCGAGAATTTTGGAAATAAACGGAAGGTGGGAGACCGGTCGGTAGTTTACCATGAGGTCAGGATCGAGGTTAGGTCTTTTGAGCAGAGGATGAATAACCGCTTTTTTGAATGCTAGGGGAACAGTGCCGGAGGAAAGTGATAAGTTTATAATATTTAACACTGATGGACCTAATAATACAAACAGTTCCTTGATAAGTTTCCCAGGAAGTGGGTCAAGTAAACATGTTGTTTGTTTTATCCCACTTACACGCTGTAATAATTCCTCTAATGTTATTTCATCAAAAATAGAGAGACTATTTTGGAGGGCAGTGTCCGTCGTATATACAGTCGTATTTGTGTTAATAGAGCCCAGTTGTAGCTGGGATGCGTTGTCTTTAATCTCCTTTCTAATGAGTTCAATTTTCTTATTAAAGAAATTCATAAAATCATCTGCCGAGTGGGTGGAGCTACTGGGAGGAGTCCCTTGTTGGGTTAGCGATGCTACTGTACTAAACAGAAATTTAGGATCGTTTTTGTTGAGGCGGATGAGATTTGAGTAGTATTTAGTTTTAGCTAAGGTAAGCATGCGTTTATAAGTTATTAAACTATCACTCCATGCTTGATGGAAAACCTCAAGTTTAGTCGCGCGCCATTTGCGTTCCAGTTTTCTACATGATAATTTATGAGCTCTAATTTCTTCTGTAAACCATGGGGTGCGCCTTTTAGGGGCCCTTTTTTGCTTTAGCGGTGCTATACTATCAATAATTTCGCGCAAGGCATCGTCAAAGTTGTTAGTGAGTTTATCAATAGAGCCGACATAATTTGGGAATGGTGCTATTACCGAAGGCAGTAGGTCAGCAAGAGTCATCGTTGTGGCAGCATTAATGTTGCGGCCGCTATAGCAGTTATTATTATTATTAACTTGTTGACAAAGAGTCAAAACTTCAAATTTTATAAGGTAATGATCGGACATGACTTTAGTATATGGAAGTATCATAACTTTGGAGGTGGTGACACCCCTGACAAGCACTAGATCTATTGTATTACCGTTGCGATGCGTGGGTTCATGTATTATTTGTGTAAGACCACAGCTATCAATTATGGTTTGGAGCGCCACGCACTGAGGGTCCGATGGGGTATTCATATGGATATTAAAGTCCCCCATTATGATTATATTGTCGGCGTGCGTCACTAGATCAGCAACGAACTCTGAGAATTCACTGATAAAGTCCGAATAGGGCCCAGGGGGGCGGTAGATAACAGCCAGGTCGAGAGGTAGCGGTGTGACAGACCTCATAGTAAGCACCTCAAACGATTTATATTTATTATTTAGGTTAGGGGTAAGGTTGAAATTTTCATTGTATATTAGTGCGACACCCCCTCCCCTTTTAAGAGGGCGGGCAACATGCGCATTCGTATAGTTAGGAGGAGATGCCTCATTGAGCGCAAAAAATTCGTCCGGTTTGAGCCAGGTTTCGCTAAGACCAATGACGTTAAGATTGTTGTCTCTAATGACCTCATTAACCAATAACGCCTTGGGAGACAATGATCTTATGTTTAAAAAGCCCATATTATAGGTATTGGGCTGTTTTGACGAGTTTTTGTTAAGATTATCCGTAGTGGCAATATTAACAATGTTGCGTTTATTATGCGTAGTGCACTTTAAATAGTTTCGACCATATCTAGGAATTGATATGACGGGAATTTTCCGATTGTTTGCTTGGTGCTGCAATAGACTGGACATATCATAATTTGCCACCTCAGTAGAATGCATGTCCACCTCTGACACAGACACAACAGAAAAAACATTATGTGAATTGTGTATTATTCTAAGAGAATTGCTATGCGTACATGGATTATCCAGCCTGGCGCTGGCTAGTTCTAGCTTAACTGACTCCTCACCCGGACTAACAGACATTGTAATTGCCTGTGACCGGGCTTGCTCTAGTGTAGTCAGTCAAGTGAGACTTAAATAGTAGTCTATGTTTCTAGACAGGATGATGGCGCCTTCCTGGTTAGGGTGAAGGCCGTCTCTCATCAGCAAGCCTGGTTTGCCCCAGAAAGAGGGCCAGTTATCAATAAACGTTAGTCCCTGCGTCCTACAGTAGCTAGCCAACCACTTGTTAAGCGAGACTAATCTGCTATATCTCTCATCATTGCCTCTCGCAGGCAGGGGGCCAGAGACAATTACTCGATGCCTGGACATCTTTCTGGCGAGATCACAAGTCCTGGCTATGTTTCTCTTTGTAATCTCTGACTGTCTCATTCTAGTGTCATTGGAGCCAACGTGTACAACTATATTCGCATAATTAGTGGTGCGATTAGCCTGTCGTACGTGTTTACTAGGCCTGTTGCGAGTTAGCTCCCTAAGATTAGCTTCAATGTCAGGTGCTCTGGCCCCGGGGATACACTTTATTGTGGCTGGTTTGCTAAGCTTTATGTTTCGGGTGATGGAGTCCCCTATAACTAAGGTGTGGTGCCCGGTAGACTGGGGTGTAGGACTAGCTAAAGAGCTAAATCTATTATGCGTCTCAACCGGTACACCGTAGCTTGTAGGCCGCTTAGGACTGCTACAAGCTGGGCTAGTTAGCTCGCTACAGCTAACGCTAGCAGATGTGTCCGCAACATCTAAAGTTACGACATTACTCTGCTCTAACTGGCGGACACGGCCCTCTAGCAGAGCCAACCTCTCCGTGAGTATGGTGCAAGACGCGCAGGAAGCCATTACTCACAGTGTTTTCTGTCACCGAGTGAAGTTCCTGCTGTCCTCAGGGAAGTGGTCGCGGTCTGTAGGAGTAGCTTCTTACTGACCGGCGCTCTAAATTCTAAGTTAATGATTATTTTCTCAGTTCGAACATTAAATATCTTGTCTTTGCAGCCTATTCAATTGAATATAAGTTGAAAAAGATTTGCAAATCATTGTATTCTGTTTTTATTTACGATTTACACAACGTGCCAATTTCACTGGTTTTGGGTTTTGTATGATAAATCTACTTGGTATGACCTTGAAAAATAAGCAGATCAATATGTGATATTAAACATTTTTATTAAAATGATAATGGATGGATAATTGAGTTTATATCCTTTAATGCTTTAGTGATTTAACAGACAAAACAAATAAATAGATGTGTTTGCATATAATAGCATAGACAAGTAAAACAAACTAACAAAAAACACTTACAGTGCTCATCTGTTGAGTGTAAATTGTGTTGGTCTTCACACAATAAATGATCTACTGTATTTCATATCATCATCCTACAACATGACTGACAATGTTATTGGTTGACAGAGAAACCACCTAAAGAAACCACGGTAAGGAAAAGGAAACCTACTTGTGTTTGACGAGACCTTCTCATTGCTTCTGGGCTCCGAGTGTCTGTTCCTGTACAACAACCGAGTGGCAGCTCTTGTGATGGCAAACCAGAGAGAATTCAGAACACTTTGAAACAGACGCCGAGAAGAAGAAGAAGTGTCTGGTAGACTGAAAAAGAGGCTAAATGACTCAGGGACAAAAGTAAGACTACAGAGTAAACACTTTGTTTCAGCTCTTTTCACTTTGACTCAGCCCACATTACGATAGATACACACTGCATACAAATACATTCTTATGCTTCCTTTGCAAAATAAGTGTGCCGTGTGCTATTTAAAGTAGCTGTACTTGTTTTTAAGCTTTGACAAATATTACATGGAAACACTCTTGGTACACACAATGGAATTGGTGAAGGGGCTGAACTCGACCCCTGTGGTTTTTCTTTGAACAAAAATTGTATGGACATCCATATTTGCAACGTCAGCAGGATTACATTTTTTTTCCATTTGCTCACACACACAATTTTACTAACTGTGTGTCTTTTTCCAAAAGGATTTACACACTTTTCCAAACACCACATTCCATTTTCTTAATTCCTAGATGATTTGCAAAATGACACACTTCGGTCAAAACATATGCCCATTCATGAAAATAGAGCAAGCATTTGTAAAAATGCAGTTTTATTGTCATCTCACTCACACAGACTTCAAATGATAAGACACTATTAGAGTGAGTTACCCACAACAGTGATAAATACAAAACACGTTTGTAAAAACCTCTATTTTACTATAAGAAATCACATGTTTGGGGCATTTTGCCCGACCTTTTTAGCATATGTGATGAATGATTACTGTGTAAGCCCAGCCGAGTCATACCAAAGACTATAAAAATGGGACCTATTTCCTCCCTGCTTGGCACTCAGCATCAATGGTTGGAATTGGGGGTTAAATCACCAAAAATGATTTCCGGGCACGGCCACCGCTGCTGCCCTCTGCTCCCCTCACCTCCCAGGGGGTGATCAAGGGTGATGGGTCAAATGCAGAGAATAATTTCCCCACACCTAGTGAGTGTGTGACAATCATTGCTACTTTAACTTTAACTTAAGGTAACTTGACAAAATATATTGGCAAATCCATAGCAATCGTCATTGTTTACTTTGAAGTGGGCCTATACGTAAGGCCCTAAAGAGAAAGTAAAAATATCCTGTAATCTTTTCAAGAACTGCTCAACAATGATACTGCAAACTGCAAATATGTATTTTTACCACAGTCAGGTAAAGTAACATATCACAGTAGTCAACAATGACATGCAGTACAAATTAAAATCTGAGACAAATAAAAAGGTTTGAAAAAAAATCTGGAGATAAAGATGTGTGTATCACAATCCTAGTGTGTGTGTAAAGTGTGAAAACGTGTATCACAATCGTTATCTGTGTGCAAGATGGGAAGGTGTGTGTAAAGCATTGTGTGTGATATTCGCAAAAACTGTGAAGCAGAGTCTATGCCTAATATTAGGAAAATCTGCACAGCGGTTTTGTTTACTGTGTGTAGACTTTGTTAACTGTGTGAAAATAAAAAATGTAGTGTGCAAGCAATTGGAAAAAACTGTAATGCTGCCTTCCCAGCATGCTTCGCGGTACTTGTTGTAAATGCGTGTTTATCGTCACATGAAAGCTGCTGTATGACCCCGGATCAAAAATTACATTTGGCATTTTTTTCAACCAAAAAATATGACAACGCCACAGAAGGTGGCTGGCATAAGTCACAGCATATAGTGAGCGAGCTTGCAAAATTGTTTCAAATTGTTAAAGCGGTCACAGAGCAGGGGTAGAGTTACCATTTCACTTTCACTCCAAACACCTGCTGTTGCCTTGGACCCCAAAACGTCTCATAAAACACCTGCTGTTGCCTTGGACCCCAAAACGTCTCATAAAAAAAATAAAAAAATAAAGTTGTCTGTCATTGAAGCCATTTCACATGTTTTTGTCTTCATTTGGGTTCTTTAAAACGCATTAAATGCTTAATTGATCGTGATCACTTTCGTCAACTCCTCCCTGCCTTCTCTTGCGATGGACTATGTTCGATGCTACTGCACATGCACACACTCTATTTTAGAAGTGAGACCAAAACAAACCTGTTGGTGCGGTTATGAGAAATTTTAATAAAGATTAAGTGGAGTTACCCAAGTGGAGCGGAGAAGGCAAGAAGAAAGCAAACAGTTAGCGCACAATATTTTTCAGACTATAAGGCTTTAAATCCTTTCATATTTTCATGAATTGACAGTTTGCCTTATAATCCGGTGGCTAATGTATGTTTTGATTCTGGTTGTGGTTACCGACCTCAAATCAATTTTATTTGGTACATAAGTGTGACCAGTAAATGGCATGAGAGATATGTGTGGACTGCAGGATGACGCCTGTTCAATTGACGTCAGCAGATTATCCATATATGGTAAAGGTTTACCCAAAGTGCTTTGCGCGGTTCCGCTATTGTAGTCCGTGTACGCGTGTAGTCAATAAGCTCCTTCTTTCTCTCTATCCTTTTTTTTTTGTGGGGTATTCATTGTCCTTTCTTCTACGAATTAGTGTATAGTGTCGAAGTGTCAGTAGACTCGCTTTGGATGTGCTAAAAATTAATCAAATGGCTAAAAACTACAACAACGATGATGCGGAGAAAATGCTGTCGAAGTGGAGCCACGTCAATAAGACCGCTCACAAAACGGCGCTTCCAAAAGAGACGGTCAGAAAGCGACTTGAAGACATTGTGTAAAACATAATCTATGCAACATTTTGAACCAAAGAACCACAAGGAAGTGTTTTATATGTCCATCCATATGTAGGAAAATAAATTATATAACCTCTTTATGCGCCTTATAATCAGGTTGCACCTTTTGTATGAAAACAGACCTGAATAGACCCGTTTATCGGCGGTGCACTTTATTATCCGGTGTGCCCTATGGTCCGAAAATTACGGTTGTTTTCGTGTTCAAAGCAGGAAAAGGGGAGATGAAATACGTGCAGCATGTTCTAAATTAGCACCCTCCAGGCAGCTACCTGTCCCTGACATACAGCAGTTTTAAATTGTTGTTTATTATCTCAGTAGTTGTACTAGTAGTAGTAGTAAGTTGTCCTGAGTGTGTTTTACATACTAGAGATGGGATTTATGGCTCTCAGAAAAACGGATCTTGAAGAGTTGTTCCTGTCAAAGAGCCGTTCAAAAGACTGGCTCGGTATATTTCTTTTTTAGAATATCTTTCATTGGTTACTAATTTTTATTCAAGGAAATAATAACTGGTAGCATTTATAAGATGCACATTTCGATCTGAATAATTCACATTTTCACCAATTCCTACTCTGTTTGGTGGAAATTTAAAAATGTTTGATACTTTCATCTGGGTTATGTTTACAATGTAAACATTCCATAAGGTGGTACTTTGTGTCCTCTTCTACTGATGGTTTCCTCAAGATGCATAAGGAAATGCTGTAAAAAGCGGTGCTTTGACAGTGAGATCCTTATTCTTAATTTTCTCTCGCTTAAAAAACTTTGCAGCACATTGAAAAACAACAAAGGCTACACATACCCTTCATGCATATCATTTTCCACACTATGGCATTTTAGCAATGCAGGAAAAAAAATAAGCCTTCGAAAAGAATAAGCGGAAGAAAATTGATGGATGGATGGAATAATACATCAAGAATACTGCGGGCCTGATTTACTAAGATCCAAATACCAGGCGCTAACCAGCGTGTGCAAAAAATATAAGTGGGTGTGTTGTGTGTGATTTACCAACACTGCGAGTGGTGGGCACCGCCTTATTTCAATGAGGATTTTTTGTACAGTTTTATACATCACCACGGAGACTCTCGATCAATTTTCTGCACTTTCATGTTATCATGTGTGCACCTGTGTGCCATGCACACATCTATAATCTGTAACACCTTTTCTGATTCGCAATCTAGACAACCAAAACATATGCACACTGACACATAATTCCGTGCATCACCAGCGCATTAGTATTATATTGCCTAAATTGAATTTGTTTTTACAAAATTAAAAATAAAACACCAGAGGAGTTCAAGTACCTAGGAGTCTTGTTCACGAGTGGGGGAAGAGTGGATCGTGAGATCGACAGGCGGATCGGTGCGGCGTCTTCAGTAATGCGGACGCTGTATCGATCCGTTGTGGTGAAGAAGGAGCTGAGCCGAAAGGCAAAGCTCTCAATTTACCGGTCGATCTACGTTCCCATCCTCACCTATGGTCATGAGCTTTGGGTTATGACCGAAAGGACAAGATCACGGGTACAGGCGGCCGAAATGAGTTTCCTCCGCCGGGTGGCGGGGCTCTCCCTTAGAGATAGGGTGAGAAGCTCTGCCATCCGGGGGGAGCTCAAAGTAAAGCCGCTGCTCCTCCACATCGAGAGGAGCCAGATGAGGTGGTTCGGGCATCTGGTCAGGATGCCACCCGAAAGCCTCCCTAGGGAGGTGTTTAGGGCACGTCCAACCGGTAGGAGGCCACGGGGAAGACCCAGGACACGTTGGGAAGACTATGTCTCCCGGCTGGCCTGGGAACGCCTCGGGATCCCCCGGGAGGAGCTGGACGAAGTGGCTGGGGAGAGGAAAGTCTGGGCTTCCCTGCTTAGGCTGCTGCCCCCGCGACCCGACCTCGGATAAGCGGAAGAAGATGGATGGATGGATGGACACCAGAGGAGACCAAAACCCATCGATTGAATTCAGGCCATTCAAAATATTTGACTCGTTCGCAAACGTCACATCTCCATTACAAACCTGTTGTCATTCTGTTTGCACCGCGAGTTAGGACAGTGTTCTCTGTAATAAATCACCTACCGGATTGGCTGATCTCCTTTGTACTTCCTGTATGTATAAATGACCATAGGTCCCAATGTTCCATACAGAAAGTTATTGGCTTTTCATTTGAATAGATCATTGGCCACATCATGATGCAAACGATCTATTGAAACGCTTGTCTGACGTTTAGTGACTCAACTACCCAGCATGCAAATGCAGAGTGTCACGGAATTATTGGATTAAAATCAGAGCATTATTCGGATTTGAGCCATAAAAACACAGTTTACAAACTGCCTTGGGCCTTTTAGTCCCCATGAGATTGAGTCCCGCGTGGAGGTTTTATGTGTAGAGGGGGTTCACTCAAAGTTTGCAGAAGAGATTATGCAGCAGCCTGAGAGGTGCCATGCACAAGGTTATGAGCTAATTCCTCAACAACACCAAGATAGCAGTGTGTTTACGGGCGTATTTGTGTGTGTGTGTGCTCGGTGCATGATTGTGTAATCAGTTTGCAAGTACGCCATGTGCACACGTACACATTTGTCTAGTTTCCCACAGACCTTCTACACTGTGAAAAAATTGCGTTATCTTTACAGTATGGTTTATTTCAAGGAGTACCATACTTTCTAGGCTATAGAGCGCACTGGTATTTAAGCCGTACAGGCACTCGCCAAATTTTAAGCGAAATAAATATGTTTTCATATATTAGCCGCATTGGACCATAAGACACAGATATACACCGGTATGTAAATGTTTATTTACATGCCTTCAATGTTTCCATACGGTGCCTGTAACACGGCAGTAAAATGGCTGATCAAACAAAACAGAAGTCATCGTCATGGACCCATTAGCTGCGGAAGCTATCTCTCCAATCAGCTAAACAGACTCAATAACGCCACACAGACGTTTTGGTAAATTTACGAAACTGAAACAATACAAAAATAATGCCATTGTAAGTTAATAAGCCTGCTCAGTGGCCTTGTGGTTAGAGTGTCCGCCCTAAGATCGTAGGTTATGAGTCCAAACCCAGTCCAAGTCATACCAAAGACAATAAAAATGTGACCCATTACCTCCCTGCTTGGCATTCAGCATCAAAGGTTGGAATTGGGGGTTACATCACCAAAATGATTACCGAGCGCGGCCACCGCTGCTGCTCACTGCTCCCCTCACCTCATAGGAGGTGGAACAAGGGGATGGGTCAAATGCAGAGGTTAATTTCACCACACCAATTAATAAGTACAGACCTAACTGCTTGGCATCTCTGCCTGTCGCACCTCCTCCAGTGCATTTCGAGGTCAGCTGCAGGGTCGTCAGCTGGTGCCACCGTTCACTGATGTTTCGCTCCCTAGCCAGGACACCTCGCGGTGGGGGGGCAGTGGCTAAGCGGGGACGTCTCCCCGCACCACTACCTGCAACTGACCTCAATGGGGTGTTGAGCCCCAAGTGTTGTCCCTCCTTCTTAGCCACATCCAGAAACTTGCCTTCTCTGCCTCCTCTGCCAACTCCTTGATGGCCCTCCTCAGGCTGGAACCAGTCATTCCCACCGCGCGCAGGAGGCGGGTCGCAGAACCTCCTACGAAGCCCCTGCATCCGATCTCCACGGGGTGAATGGACGCAGACCAGCCTCCCCCCTTGCAGTCCTCTGCCAGGTCGCTATACTCATGTGCTACTGGTATTCCCTCCTCCCATGGCACGGTTAGTTCAATTATGAGGACTTTCTTAGCAGCTGAGGACCACATCACAACGTCTGGTCTTAGCGTTGTCTGTATTACCTCAGTTGGGAAGACTAGCTTCTTGTCCAGGTCAACACGCATCTCCCAGCCCTTACCAGGGGTAAGCAGAAGTGATGATCTTCCCGCCTCTGTCTTCTGTCCTACCTCTCCTGGTTTGATGAAAGTGATGTTTGGCCGATGGGGATCTGTGGCGTTGTTTGCCCCGACTCTGCATCTCTCCAACAGCTCTGCCAACTTCCTCAGCACCTGATTGTGACGCCACCGGAAGCGCCCCAGCGTCAGCGCGACGTTGCAACCTGAAAGGATATGTTTGAGCCCTGCATTGTCTTTGCTGCACAAGGAGCACTTGCCCTCGCTTCCGAACCACTGGGCGAGGTTTCGAGGGCATGGCAGGGTGTCATACGCTGCTCTCACGAGGAAGCTGAGCCGAGATTGAGGAGTTCGCCAGATGTCGGCCCAGGTTATGACTCTTTGGATGGTATCCTCCCAGCGAGTCCATGCCCCCTGTTTCCCTGGGATACGGCCTTGATCCAATACTGGTCTTGCGCCAGTTGTGTGACTTCTTCCACCACCATGGCCTTCCTCTGCTGTCTCGTGGCTTTGGACCAGAACTGGACTGGTTGCCCCCATCCCAGTCCTGCCCGGCTGTCTTGGACTCTTCCCAGAATCTCTTTGTATTTCAGCCTCGAGACAGCTTGGTCCACTTCCACCTGGGCCTTCCACTTTCGTCCAGTGCGGACAGTCACCGCTGCACTCTTCACAGCTTCGTCTCTTGATTCAATCAACTCCAGTACACGGCGAGTCTTCTCCTGCCTGTAACCCAGATTGATTGACTTCAGAGGAAGTTGCAGAATGTTCTTGCCGAAAAGACCTGTGTCCGAGAAACAGCGGGGGAGGCCCAGCCACTTGCTGATATAACCGTTGGCGATGCTGTCCATCTTGCTGGCCTGAGAAGATGGAATTTCGGCTACTTTCAGCGGCCACGTTACGCGGTGGAAAAGTTTGAAGTGGTAACACCAAACCTTCAGCTTCCCAGGAAGTTGGCTGCCGTCGATCCTTGCGAGCCCCTCTTTTAGTTGTTTCTGGACCACCTTCCCCATCTGCCTGTCCGAGAGCTCTGCTGTATACTCCCTCCCGAGGCTTCGGATGGGCTGCTCTGCCAGGAGTGGAATCTTCTCACCTCCTGCTGTGAAGAATGTCCTGTCATCTCTCACACCCTTCCTGATTGACAGGCTCCTGGACTTAGCAGGCTTTATCTTCATCCTCGCCCAGAGGGTCAGTTCGTCGAAACGCTTGAGGAGTCGTGCTGTGCATGGGGCTGTCTGTAGGATGCTTGTCACATCATCCATGAAACCTCTCAGAGCGGGGAGTCTTCCTCCTGACGGTGTTTTCAGGCCTCCGACCATTTGCCTTGCTCCAATGAGTAACACTTCAAATGCAGCCACAAAGAGGATTGGTGATATGGAGCAGCCCATGGCAATTCCCACTTCCAACCCCTGCCATCCTGTCATGTAGTCATCTACTGAGAAGCACATGTGTAGGTTGTTGAAATACTTGGCTATGATGTTACTGACACACACAAGAACGTGGAAGAAATTCAGGGCAAACTCAACCAGCTTGTGTGGTACTGAGCCATAGGCATTTGCCAGGTCGAGCCATACCACGTGGAGGTTGCTCCTCTCTCTTTTGGCACGCTGTATCTGATCCCAGATCACGGATGCATGGTCTATGCACCCCGGAAAGCCTGGCAGTCCGGCTTTTTGACAGCTTGTATCGATGTAGCAGTTGTTGCTGAGGAAGCTGGATATCCTTTTTGCCAGGACAGAAAAAAATACTTTTCCCTCCACGTTCAGTAAAGCAATTGTCCTGAACTGGCTGATGTTGGTGGAATTTTGCTCCTTGGGGATGAATATTCCAACTGCCTCTTGCCACTCCGCTGGAATGGATTGCTTCTTCCACACAACACTCATGAGCTTCCACAAGATTGTGGTCACTTGCGGACAGTTTTTATACACCTTGTAAGGAAGCCCGTTTGGTCCTGGTGCAGAGGCTGATCTGGCTTTTTTAAGGACTTCTTTAATCTCGCTCAGCCTAGGTGGGGAAGTGTCGAAAGGGGTCTCTGGGGGGTCTGGACGTGGCACATGGCCTGGTGAGCCAAGTGGTGTATCTTTGGCTGCATCCGTATACTGGTCCTTGATGTGTTGTTCCAGATCCTCTTTCGCGATGGATAGCTTGCCACTTCGCTTTTCGTCCAGGAGCTGACGGGCAAACCGGAAAGGATCCTTGAAGAAGTCTTTTCTTTCCTTCTCCTTTCGTTTCCGGCGCCTTCTGAGTCTCTCTGCCCGACGCAGCTTGGCAAGACGCTGCTTGAGATCATCCCATAGCACTTTGAGGCCTTCTTTTTCCTCCGCGGCTGCTTTTTTCCAACTCTTACGCAACTGGCGCCTGTTGGTGATAAGTCCCTTGATGTCCCTCTCCCTCCGTCCTTTGTGCCTCTGGGCTGTGGCTCGCTGGGTCGCGCTCTCTCCGAACCTCTCTCTGCACTCCTCATAAATGATGTTACTCAGCGAGGTTAGTTTACCTAGTGTGTGTGTGACTATCAGTGGTACTTTAACTTTAACTTGAATAATACTACCACAGATACTTTTAAACATGTGTTAAAATAATTACTGTATTTTTCGGACTATAAGTCGCAGTTTTTTTCATAGTTTGGCCGTGGGTGCGACATATACTCCGGAGTGACTTATGTGTGAAATTATTAACACGTTACCGTAAAATATCAAATAATGTTATTTATCTAATTCACGGAAAAGACAAACCAAAATGTCAGCAATCGTCACACACACGTCAACAAATAAGAATTTGGCGGGATAGGGTAATGGCAGAAGTGCATTGTGGGTCATGGGATGCTAACTGCTATATGCTATATGCTACTGCCGTAGCTATTAAAATGGATCATTTCTACATTGGCGGTAATTTATAAAAACTGACAAGGGCTGAACAAAAATGGCACCGAAAAGGAAATCATATACTGCAGATTACAAGCTGGACGTAGTGAAATATGCAGCAGAAAACGGCGATCGAGCAACAGAAAAAAAGGATGCTAGCGGCGCATACCAGGAGCGATAACGAGGAAGAAGATTTCATCGGATTTAGCGATCAGGAGTGACAGATTGTTTGGTAAACGTATAGCAAGTTCTATATGTTATAGTTATTTGAATGACTCTTACCATAATATGTTACATTAACATACCAGGCACGTTCTCAGTTGGTTATTTATGTGTCATATAACGTACACTTATTCAGCCTGTTGTTCACTATTCTTTATTTATTTTAAATTGCCTTTCAAATGTCTATTCTTGGTGTTGGATTTTATCAAATAAATTTCCCCCCAAAATGTGACATATACTCGAGTGCGACGTATATATGTTTTTTTCCTTCTTTATTATGCATTTTCGGCCGGTGCGACGTATACTCCGGAGCGATTTATAATCCGAAAAATACGGTATGTATATATTATCACACAACTTTTATGCTTAAGGGCCGTTGCTATAATTATTGTCAATTGTGCCAAAGTGGTATTTTTCTTTGTCTGTGCAAAGCTAGCAATCCAAAAGATTGCAAGCCAGTCTGGGATCAGTGTTTGTGTCCAGGAACGGCCTGCTGACTGCCAAGGCCGAACACCGCCGTGACGCAGACAGAGCAGAGACAAGGCGATATCACCAGCGTCAACACATTTGTATTTTTGTACAATCATAATCATGTCTAACTGGAGTTGTCGAGATTACCCCCTTCCCTCAGCGACAGCTTCAGTGATGTAAACAGGGACCTCCCAAATAAATAGAGGAAGCACGCGGGCTGGACTTTTAGAACGTAGTTTGGATATGTAACTAGAATACAGCCCAAAACACGTGTCTCTTCATTGAGCCAAATTGAACTCTGTCTCTGCATGATTCCTTGCTTCTCGTCTGTTTAATAGATGTCATCAGTGTTTGAACCTGACATATTTTTAGCATATTCATAACACACACAAATGTGCATGAAAACACTCCTACAGACATCACACATGGGACGGTTTAGTGAGTATTATTTTTTTTGTCATATTGTAAAACTTACAAATGTTGCTTGGAGTGATGAATGAAGAGTCCTTTTGAGCAATAACGCTATGGACGAATACTTCCGGTTCAAGGAACGAAACAGGAAGTCCGTTTTCAACTTTCATCACCTGCAGTGAGCAAACTCGTTGAAAAGATGGCAACATAGCACAAACAGTAACGTATCTTTAAAATGTTTCTCTCTGTGTTTTATGAAAACTATTTGTCGAATACAAAACATTATGGCCGTTAGAGTGCAGCTGGAATAGGCTCCAGCACCCTCGAGAGGGACAAGCGGTAGAAAATAGATGGATGGAGAAGAACAATTCATAAATTAGCCGCACCGTTTTATAAGCCACAGGGTCAAAGCATGGTAAAAAAGTAGCGGCTTATAGTCCAAAAAATACGGCTTATCTCTAATGTTTGTACACATTTAGTTTAATAAGCAAATTAGTGTAAATTAGTATGAAAAGGATGATTTTGCAATGCAGCACTTTCTTACACAGTACGTAATAATTCATGATAAAATAATGTGTTATGTCATGATCTCTCATGATAGTTATTATTAGTTTCATGTCATTTGTTTTATTTCATGTCTAGCGCTCTTATTTTTTGTTTCCACTTCCTCCATTTGCCACCAATTTGTCATGGGGTGGTGAGCGTTGCTTGAAGCATGACCCCAAGGATGCAGAGAACGGCAGGCGGTATGCAAGTAAAACACAATTTATTACCTATAAAGAGGCGTGGAACCCAAAACAGCACACAAAGCATTGGTCTGGAAAGGAAGAGCAAGAATGATCCAGCCTTGAAGGATGGACCCAGGTTTAACTAAATTGAACTAATTAAACGAGGAACAAGTGTGCTGACACGACATGGAACAGAAAGTAAAGGTGCATCAAAACACAAAGACCAAACAGGAAACACTGACAAAACAAGAGGTCAAGGACAGGAAGTGATTCTATACACAGGAAAACCCAAACATAGCCAAACTGTCAGTAGCACTTCTGACACAATTTAGTCTAAGCGCTGGCTCCCTCACCTGTCCAATCAGGACACACTTGTCCCTGGTTGCCAATCAGGTTGTTTTTATGCCAACCCTGTCTTCTAGACTGGGCTGGATCATTTGTGCTTTGTCCCTCCATGCTACATGGCTTTCCCTATGCTTCCTGTGCACTTCCCTGCTGCACTATTTTTGTTTTGTCATTAAAATCCTTTTTACCGAACTTTGCCTGCCATCGCCGCAACCTGGAGTCGCGACCAACACGCAACCCTGACAATGTTCATTAGTTAAATGTATTGATGTATATTTTACACATCTAAAAGCACACAGGGGTTCTTCTATTATGGAGATACAAACCTGGGTCTGTGGTGATGTGCATGCAGACAGGTGCAGCGAATGATTTGCATGGACCCCTCCAGGCACTTTCATCCTAACCCCAGCGCACTGTAGACGTAGCCAGACAGTAGTCAGTGTGGTTGCCTGGACAACTGATCGCTGGATTACAGGTTGAAAGTGGAGAGAAAGAGTGAGATATATAAAAGAGAGAGCGAGAGAGCGAGCCAGCAGTATAATAAGGTAAAGTCAGATAGCGTTTGGATCAATGGTCTTCACTCCATCTCCTACAGGTTTTCATTTTAGTTTAAAGACCGGGGACTGCTGGCGAATATAATAAACCAGACGGTCGGAAATAAAACCATGGAAAACTGCAGACTGCCAAGATATTGTTATAATAAAATCGTATTTCTTTATTACTGAATTTACACTGAGCACACCATGCTAATTTATGAGGACTAAAAAAGTACTTGCTTCTCTATATGCTTCTCTTTCAACCTAAACAAGAATGTTCCTTTTTTATATTAGCTCATCAAGGTTTAAGCAAATAAATGTTGTGCATTCAAGTAAAACATAAAAAATGACATTCTGACAGTAAAATTGCATTTGCCTCAAAATATGAAGTCTTTCATCCGTCCATCCATTTTCTACCGCTTGTCCCTCTCGGGTTAGCGGATGGTGTTGGAGCCTATCCCAAATCGGGCGGAAGGCGGGGTACACCCTGGACAATTCGCCACCTCATCGCAGGGCTATCACATATAGACAGACAACAAGCGCTTTTCGTGTTGTTTTCGCCAGTTCCAGGTCCTAAGTGGCGGTCAACTTGTCCCATTTGTGGGATTATATTCTCAGCCACCTTCTATCCAGGTGAGAGGCATGATTAATGAACTACAATACATTTACAGAGAGCAAGGAAGCGAGGAAACATCAGACCACTCAATAATGTAGACATAGGGTTGGGGGCGTGGTTAAGAGGGGAGGAGTATATTTACAGCTAGAGTTCACCAAGTCAAGTATTTCATATATATATATATATATATATATATATATATATATATACACTACCGTTCAAAAGTTTGGGGTCACCCAAACAATTTTGTGGAATAGCCTTCATTTCTAAGAACAAGAATAGACTGTCGAGTTTAAGATGAAAGTTCTCTTTTTCTGGCCATTTTGAGCGTTTATTTGACCCCACAAATGTGATGCTCCAGAAACTCAATCTGCTCAAAGGAAGGTCAGTTTTGTAGCTTCGGTAACGAGCTAAACTGTTTTCAGATGTATGAACATGATTGCACAAGGGTTTTCTAATCATCAATTAGCCTTCTGAGCCAATGAGCAAACACATTGTACCATTAGAACACTGGAGTGATAGTTGCTGGAAATGGGCCTCTATACACCTATGTAGATATTGCACCAAAAACCAGACATTTGCAGCTAGAATAGTCATTTACCACATTAGCAATGTATAGAGTGTATTTCTTTAAAGTTAAGACTAGTTTAAAGTTATCTTCATTGAAAAGTACAGTGCTTTTCCTTCAAAAATAAGGACATTTCAATGTGACCCAAAACTTTTGAACGGTAGTGTATATATCTGCATCCTGAAAATATGCAAACAAAACTGTGTTTAGATAATTGATACTTCAAACTTGCATAAATAAATCTTAAGGAATATAACATAACTTGGCTTCTGAGAGCTTCAAAATGTAATGAATAAAATGCTAAAGTTGTTGATAAACAAGCAATTATTTTAATAATTAAATATGGTTATTTTAAATGAATTATTATGATCATTTAAAATTAATTATTTCAAATATGTTTATTTTAATGTATAATTCTAAGGCTGGATGTAATAAGGAGTCAGAAAAAATACAAATAAAAATACAATTAATTTGGATGTTTTTAGCAAAATATAGTAAAAATGTATTTAGTTTTTTTTAAAAAAAATTAATAAATATATTTATTTTTAGGTAAGATAAACATAATAATACAATTTATCTCTAGTCTGGATGATTTAGTTCTTCTCACCCTATTGTCCTCCCGTCTCTTCCCCAAGGATGGCTCCATGAGCTGGGCAAACGCCTGGAGATGCCCTACGTCAACAACACGGTCGGCGGCCCGTCAGTGCGCAGCTCGTACATCGCCGCCCTCTACTTCACCCTCAGCAGCCTGACCAGCGTCGTCTTTGGCAACATGTGCGCCAACACGGACGCCGAGAAGATCTTCTCCATCGGCACCATGCTCATCGGCGGTATGCCGGGTGCCTCATGGAATAACGTGATTGGGCAGGCACGCTGTTTATATCATGGGAAAGCGGACGTGAAAAAAGGCTGTCCTCACTTGATTGATTGAGACTTTTATTAGTAGGTTGCACAGTGAAGTACATATTCCGCACAATTGACCACTAAATGGTAACACCCGAATACGTTTTTCAACTTGTTTAAGTCGGGGTCCACTTAAATTGATTCATGATACAGATATATACTATCATATATACTATCATCATAATACAGTCATCACACAAGATAATCACATTGACTTATTTACATTATTTACAATCAGGGGTGTGGAGGGTGGGGGGGGGTAGGATATGGACAGCAAGTAGTGGACATAGAGAGAGAGAGAGAGAGAGAGAGAGAGAGAGAGAGAGAGAGAGAGAGAGAGAGAGATCAGAAGGCATAAGAAAAAGTATCTGCATTTAATTGTTTACATTTGATTATTAGCAATCCGGGGAGGGTGTTAGTTTAGGGTTGTAGCTGCCTGGAGGTGTACTTTTATTGCGGTTTTGAAGGAGGATAGACATGCCCTTTCTTTTATACCTGTTGGGAGCGCATTCCACATTGATGTGGCATAGAAAGAGAATGAGTTAAGACCTTTGTTAGTTCGGAATCTGGGTTTAACGTGGTTAGTGGAGCTCCCCCTGGTGTTGTGGTTATGGCGGTCATTTACGTTAAGGAAGTAGTTTGACATGTACTTCGGTATCAGGGAGATGTAGCGGATTTTATAGACTAGGCTCAGTGCAAGTTGTTATGTCCTCCACCTTGAGCCAGCCCACTTTAGAGAAGTGGGTAGGAGTGAGGTGGGATCTGGGGTGGAGGTCTAGAAGTAACCTGACTAGCTTGTTCTGAGATGTTTGGAGTTTAGATTTGAGGGTTTTGGAGGTGCTAGGGTACCAGGAGGTGCATGCGTAATCGAAAAAGGGTTGAACGAGAGTTCCCGCCAGAATCCTCAAGGTGCTTTTGTTGACCAGAGAGGAGATTCTGTAGAGAAATCTCGCTCGTTGGTTAACCTTTCTGATTACCTTGGTTGCCATTTTATCACAGGAAAGGTTAGCCTCTAGAATGGAACCTAGGTAGGTGACCTCATCTTTCCTGGTGATAACAATGTCACCCACTTTTATGGTGAAGTCATTGACTTTCTTAAGGTTGATGTGGGACCCAAACAGGATGGATGGATTCTGTTTTACCCAAGTGTACTCAGGTCCGTATGGAGCTGGTGGGGGCGTGGCCTCCAGCTACGGCTGAAAATCAGGAGATTTTCGGGAGAATATTTGTCCCGGGAGGTTTTCGGGAGCGGCGCTGAATTTCGGGAGTATACCGAAAAATTCGGGAGGGTTGGCAAGTATGCCAACCAATCATCATGGACTTTCTCCGTATGTATGGATGTTCTCATCTATCCAGGTCATTGTATTTTCTACATATTTTTTTGGCCTGGATGGATTCACAGTCCATTTATTCACTTCGTAGCTTGTAGCTTTGATGTAAGCTATCTAGCTACACAGGTCTAAAAGTAGCTAAACTACAGGAAAAGCTACTGGGAAATGTAGTTAAGATACCTAGACTAGCTACATGTAGCTTGTTACTGCCCATCACTGCCTATTGATGACATGTTAAGCATTTTGAATGAATTCCATGCATGATGACAACATTGCCTCATTTGCATAATGTATTTGCAAAACATAATTTACAAAACAATAGGAGAAAGGAATAACGTCGTTGGAGAGATAAAAAGTGAGTTTAAAAAATGCTAAGTATGATTAGAACTGTCATTGAACTTCTGTTGATTCTTAGTTTGTTTTCTTCAAATTTAAATCAATTTTGTAACCATTTGAGTATCCATTTCTTAATGGCACTCATCGAAGGCGGACTTTCCCTTTTCCTCTCCCTTATCTCTCCTGCTTGATTCTTAGTTTTGTCTTTAACTTTATTGTTGACTCTTTTTGCACTGCTCTCCAAATCTAAACAATGGAATTAAGCAATGATGATGGAACGATTGTTGCTGGACACACGACGGACTCTTTGGTGAAAAGGAGTGCCGCGTCCCTGGCGACCCTTTTCAGTCGAGGACGTTGAAGATACAGTCGTGGTCAAAAGTTTACATACGCTTGTAAAGAACATAATTTCATGGCTGTCTTGAGTTTCCAATAATTTCTACAACTCTTGTGAAAGAGTGATTGGAGCACATACTTGTTGGTCACAAAAAACATTCATGATTTGAAGTTTGGTTCTTTTGTGAATTTGTTATGGGTCTCCTGAAAATGTGACCAAATCTGCTGGGTCAAAAGTATACATACAGCAATGTTAATATTTGGTTACATGTCCCTTGGCAAGTTTCACTGCAATAAGGCACTTTCAGTAGCCACCCACAAGCTTCTGGTTGAATTTTTGACCACTCCTCTTGACAAAATTGGTGCAGTTCAGCTAAATTTGTTGGTTTCCTGACATGGACTTGTTTCTTCAGCATTGTCCACATGTTTAAGCCAGGACTTTGGGAATGCCATTCTAAAACCTTAATTTTAGCCTGATTTAGCCATTCCTTGACCACTTTATGTTTGGGGTCATTGTCCTGTAGGAACACCCAAATGCGCCCAAGACCCAACCTCCGGGCTGATGATTTTAGGTTGTCCTGAAGAATTTGGAGGTAATCCTCCTTTTTCATTTTCCCATTTATTCTCTGTAAAGCACCAGTTCCATTGGCAGCAAAACAGGCCCAGAGCATAATACTACCACCACCATTGCTGACGATAGGCATGGTGTTCCTGGGATAAAAGGCCTCACCTTTTCTCCTCCAAATATACACTACCGTTCAAAAGTTTGGGGTCACATTGAAATGTCCTTATTTTTGAAGGAAAAGCACTGTACTTTTCAATGAAGATAACTTTAAACTAGTCTTAACTTTAAAGAAATACACTCTATACATTGCTAATGTGGTAAATGACTATTCTAGCTGCAAATGTCTGGTTTTTGGTGCAATATCTACATAGGTGTATAGAGGCCCATTTCCAGCAACTATCACTCCAGTGTTCTAATGGTACAATGTGTTTGCTCATTGGCTCAGAAGGCTTATTGATGATTAGAAAACCCTTGTGCAATCATGTTCACACATCTGAAAACAGTTTAGCTCGTTACAGAAGCCACAAAACTGACCTTCCTTTGAGCAGATTGAGTTTCTGGAGCATCACATTTGTGGGGTCAATTAAACGCTCGAAATGGCCAGAAAAAGAGAACTTTCATCTGAAACTCGACAGTCTATTCTTGTTCTTAGAAATGAAGGCTATTCCACAAAATTGTTTGGGTGACCCCAAAAGTTTGGGGTCACCCAAACAATTTTGAACTACCGTTCTTGAACGGTAGTGTATTGCTGGGTATTGTGGCCAAACAGCAAAATTTTTCTTTCATCTGACTTCACATGGACAAAGATAAGACCTTCTGGAGGAAAGTTCTGTATGTGCTCCAATCACTCTATCACAAAAAAATAAGAGTTGTAGAAATTATTGGAAACTCAAGACAGCCATATATATATATATATATATATATATGTATATATATATATATATATTATATATATATATATATATATATATATATATATATATATATATATATATATATATATATATATATATATATATATATATATATACACATATATATATATATATATATATATATATATATATATATATATATATATATATATATATATATATATATATATATATATATATATATATATATATATATACTATTTACAAGTGTATGTAAACTTTTGACCACTACTGTATCTACCTTTTTGGAATTATGATAACAGGACATCTGCTGATTGAAGTAAGCGTTGCTCTGATGAATCGGCAAATTGGAAGATGCTGGCAGCCGTTCAAAGGACCCAAAAGCTGCTACAAATGATTGGAGGATGCGAGCAGAACTCAGATTTTTTCAAAACAACAGAGCAGTAGACTAACATCAAGCTTTTAGGGTGTACTTAAACTTGTGTGCCTCAGCCAGCATGATGACCTTCCTCGCTATGCTTTGAGGAGACCCTTGTGATGTGTGCGACTGTCTTCATGCACTAAGTCATCAAAAAGGATATAGTGTCCTGAAATACAATTTCTGCTGTATATGAGAGCTACTTTATTTGATTGCAAAATGTCTTCATTCAAGAGGACTCAGTATAGTCCCAAAAGCTTTCACAGAAATATGATTCTTGATTTACAGGCATTTTACAAACAATATGTCAGTTTTAGGCACATCTGTCTGTCTGGCGTTCCTTCAATTTTCCTTTGAAAACTCCAGTGTTTTGCCCTTATTTGAACTTTCATGATTTAAATGCTCTGGTAACACTCTGAAAACATCGGCGCAACACATCCTATAACCCAGGGCCATTCAACTGGTGGCCAGGGTACCAAATCGGCCCCTGGAATGACACCAGAGTTCTGTTAAAAAAAACTTGGCAGAGACTAACATTTTAGCAGCAGATTTTTAAAAACAGCAGAGATCAGTGTCATATAGATCAGCGTTTTCTGACCATAGGGCCACCAAAAAATATCTGTTGCTAATCTGTGGCCTGTATGGGCTGTAGTAGTTGTAATACACCTTTTCACCACTTGAAGCAGCAATGAATCAATCAGTTGATTGAGGGATGCATTTTCATGATGTAATTATTACTAACAATTCGGATTTTTCGGACCAGAGGGCGCACTGGATTATAAGGCGCACAGCCGATGAATGGTCGATTTTTGATCTTTTTTCATATATAGGGTGCATTAAAGGAGACTTTTTTTTTTTTTTTTGGAAATTGAAAACACTTCCTTGTGGTCTACATAACATGTAATTGTGGTTCTTTGGTCAAAAATGTTGCATAGATGATGTTTTACAGATCATTTTCAAGCCGCTTTCTGACAGTCGCTTCCGGATGCGCTGTTTTGTGGGCGGTCTTATTTACGTGGCTCACCTTCGGCAGCGTCTTAATTCTCCCCGTCATCCTTGTTGTAGCGGTGTAGCGTGCAAGGACGGGAGTGGAAGAAGTGTCAAAATATGGAGCTAAATGTTTAATGACATTCAGACTTTACTTAAATCATTAACGGAGCAGCATCTCCTCATCCGGAAATAACAACAAGGTGCGCCCCTATGGTCCGGAAAATCCGAATGTGTCCCGGGAAAAAACATCCTCCTGGAACTCTCTAATAACTAAAGTTTCTTGGGTGAATAATGTAAACTCTCCACAATGGTATGTTTCAGCGCGGAGAGTGGAGAGTGACGACTGTATGATTAAATTCAAAAGTACTATAAGATTACTAATTCACTCTTCATTTTTGAGTGGGCCCCTTTATACTGAAAAAGTTGGGGCCTGAGGTCAAAAAGGCAAATAACTGCTGATCTTTGACTGACTTTTTTGCACTCGGTCCTTAAAAACAGCAAAGTCGTGATTTTTTTGCTATTTTTTCCTTGAAATTTGCAACTCTGATAAAACAAATTAAAGTGGCACTGGCGAGTGTCCACTCTAGAGGACTAATAGGGAAGGGAAAAATCTGGCTCCGGTCCTTAGCTTTCTGGAAATGTCACCCCCAAAACAATTTAGTTTATCCTGTGAAGTCAGGACTGCAAAATAAAAGCATGTCAGTAAAATAACCCGGTTGCACCACAGTTGGGAAATCTTACCTTATTTTATGTATTTAGGTGCTGTAACACTAACCTTGTGTGGGTTTACTCTGCACTCTAGGTTCCTTCCACAGTTTAAAAAAATGCATGTTAGGTTAACTAGAGACTTAATAGTCAGGTACAAGATAATTTGTCAATATGTTCCCTGTGATTGACTGGCCTGCAGTATGAACGAATCAATTGATCCATTTTAAGATTGACCCCTGGAGACCTCCCACTGTGTGCCGTTTGGAGATGTGATGTTTGCAGGTAAAATCCTGCTCACCCAACGCCAATCCTGATAGTTTGCTTTGCTCATTGAAGGTCCATCCTCATGAATCCCTCCTGTCCACACAGCAAATGAACAATTATGACTCCTGGTCAGGCTCTAACTCTCTTTGTCTTGTGGCTCATCAATGAAAACAAAGCAGTGTCTTAAATCCTATTTACAATCAGAAGATTGAGGCAGAAGTTGGCGTTTTTATAATTTTATTATAAGTGTGTGTTGGCATTAAAATTGGTTTCTTTTGTTTGACAGGGTCTTGTATGCTGTAAACCAGAGGAAATGATCTTGCTTCATCTTCACAACCACTTTCTATTTGAATGATCTGTGACATTATTGGAGCTGGATGCAGTCTTACTTGGAGGGGAGGGATCAGGTGGTAGAGGTGAACGGCACCGTGTCCCCCCCCCCCCTCGGTGAGCTGTGGAGTCCCCCAAGGCAGTATATTGGGACCTTTACTGTTCCTAATATACATAAACGACATGTCATCGGCATGCGACTGTGAATTGTTTTTGTTTGCGGATGACTCTGCCTTGCTGGTATCAGACAAGGACAAGTCACAGGTGGAGAAAATCCTCAGTGTTGAGCTCTGTAGAACTTGCACCTGGCTCGCTGACAACAAGCTATCCATACACTTGGGTAAAACAGAATCCATCCTGTTTGGGTCCCACATCAAACTTAAGAGAGTCAATGACTTCACCATAAAAGTAGGTGACAGTGTCATCACCAGGAAAGATGAGGTCACCTACCTAGGTTCCATTCTAGAGGCTAACCTTTCCTGTGATAAAATGGCAACCAAGGTAATCAAAAAGGTTAACCAACGAACGAGATTTCTCTACAGAATTTCCTCTCTGGTCAACAAAAGCACCTTGAGGATTCTGGCGGGAACTCTCGTTCAACCCTTTTTCGATTACGCATGAACCTCCTGGTACCCTAGCACCTCTAAAACCCTCAAATCTAAACTCCAAACATCTCAGAACAAGCTAGTCAGGTTACTTCTAGACCTCCACCCCAGATCCCACCTCACTCCTACCCACTTCTCTAAAGTGGGCTGGCTCCAGGTGGAGGACATAACAACTTGCACTGAGCCTAGTCTATAAAATCCACTACACCTCCCTGATACCGAAGTACATGTCAAACTACTTCCTTAACGTAAATGACCGCCATAACCACAACACCAGGGGGAGCTCCACTAACCACATTAAACCCAGATTCCGAACTAACAAAGGTCTTAACTCATTCTCTTTCTATGCCACATCAATGTGGAATGCGCTCCCAACAGGTATAAAAGAAAGGGCATCTCTATCCCCCTTCAAAACCGCAATAAAAGTTCACCTCCAGGCAGCTACAACCCTAAACTAACACCCTCCCCGGATTGCTAATAATCAAATGTAAACAATCAAATGCAGATACTTTTTCTTTTTCTTATGCCTTCTGATCTCTCTCTCTCTCTCTCTCTCTCTCTCTCTCTCTCTCTCTCTCTCTCTCTCTCTCTCTCTCTCTCTCTCTATGTCCACTACTTGATGTCCATATCCCCCCCCCCCCACCCCCCACCCCCTCCACACCCCTGATTGTAAATAATGTAAATAATTCAATGTGATTATCTTGTGTGATGACTGTATTATGATGATAGTATATATGATAGTATATATCTGTATCATGAATCAATTTAAGTGGACCCCGACTTAAACAAGTTGAAAAACTTATTCGGGTGTTACCATTTAGTGGTCAATTGTACGGAATATGTACTTCACTGTGCAACCTACTAATAAAAGTCTCAATCAATCAAAATCGGTCTAATTGTGGAACAAATTCAAGACTACGGACAGAGGATGGATCACTATTAATGATCATACATCCTTGCATAATAATAATAATAAGAAAATGGATGGATGGATGACATCTTTACATAATAATATAAAAAATTCCCTGCATTCCTTTACTACCGGAAAAGATGCAAACACTTCAGAATAATAGTCGCACGTTTGCTAACACTGCCATAAAGATATTTAGCAAACAATTAACAGTTTTAAATGTCCAATGTATAATTCATATTGATATGAGCTGGTGACAGTAAACAACTTTCATGGTACATTTTAAATATCCTAAACTGTGGCAAGCGTACCACAAGTGGTACGTGTGCTCCATCTAATGGTACGCCAAAGATTTGATTCATTATTTAAGTACAGTGTTTTGTATTCAAACACAGTGTTACTGTTCAAACTGTATGTAATGTTACAGTGGCCAAAAATATTAAATATACTTGTTAAATAAAACCTGTGCCTTGTTTTTAATGAATACTTTGGCCTACTACGATACAGTAGTCATTATGGTGGTACTTGGCGAGCCAAGTGTTTTCTGAGGTAGTAATTGGTGAACAACGTTTGAGAAGCACTCTCCTAAACAAGCTCACAGCTGACATATTTTCTTCTATGAAAATTTCAGCCAAGTGTGACAACAGTCTTGGCTGAACTGCAAATGGTAATAAAAGCTTAGATATAGCAAATTTACTAAACTGTTCAAAGATATGACATAAACATTGCAACAATATACATAAACGATGCAAGAACATACTGTATGTGAATTTTATAAAAGCAATTGAACATGACACAATGTTTGAATAGGTTTTTTGTTTTGTCTTCCTATTGAATTTAATGTTTGAAAATAATAAACTAAACTTATACGACATTCAAGAAGCTGAATTTGCTGTCATTGATACATAGTGTAGAATACACCACAAAGTAATCTTTGGATATTGTTCTGATACTTCACAAAGGATAACGATAATACAGGACCGCCCTTGGTTAAATTGGGGCCCTAGCCCAACCCACCAATTACATATTTTTTTCACACTTTCTTATTTTTCTGAAACAATTTGTTGTATACTTTATTTTTTAACACTTTAGGGGACAAAGGCTGACTTGTAACCTGTCAGTAAGTTTTAGCTGAATTTTTGTCCATAAATGTTGTTGTGTTTCTATATTATACATGATTTTTCTTAAGAGGGTTTTTTTACATGTTAAATATTAACATTTGATTCTTTCATAGGTATACATTTCTTTCATAGGTATATCATTGGCAGTTATCCAACAATACCCCATAGCCAAACAGGACATACACGTTTTTTTTCAAATGGCATAACCACATTTTGGATTTATATTTAATTTTAACTTTTTTTTTTTTTTTTTTGCACAAATCTCTTGGCCCTGAATAAAAATACTAAACATGTAATGTTTTTTTTAAATTATTTTAACCATTTGAAATCCTTATGATCTAATGATGCAACAGTTGTCAGTTAATATAAATCTCCGTAACGTGTTATTTTACTAATTTTAACCAAGGACATTTTCTGATCGAAAAGGTTAAAATAAAAAAATAAAAAATTACATGTTTGATATTATAATACAATTGAAACCAAAATGTTTTTACGCCTTTCAAAAACTTAAAGGGGAACTGCAGTTTTTATTTTATTTTATTTGCCCATTATTCACAATCTTAATGTAAGATAACACATACGTTTTTTTTTATATGCATTCTTATTCATAAAAAAACATTAGCAAAAGTCAGTCAACAGAGGAGTCAGCGGGAGTCGCTGTATTCCGCCTATAAAGCATTTAAAAAACATCCAAAAACCTCCATTAAGGTTTTATATACACACTGTAAGTATATATGTAAAGTAGTAACAGGCACATTCCTAATAACATGTAATAGTTACGTATTTTGATCATTTTAAGCATACGGCGGTGCATTGATTTCACAGACGCATTATCATTTTACGCATTATGTTTGCTTTTTCCTTCCACTACAACACCAACTCACGGCAGACTTCCTGAGAGACACCAAACATGAACATCACTTGCTGTACAATGTCTGCTCTCACTGGGACGACGACTAATGCGATGTTCATATTTTCTTGTTAAGATGAAGAATTAATCATAATCCTTGCTAAGGGTTAAAAAAAAAGGTTGGTGCAAACAAGCATCTTTTAGTGTCTTTCTCGCCATCTCCAGGTCTAATTGACTGTCAAAGTTGATCAACTTCTTGGTTAATGGCCACAATCTTTTACTATCCAGGTGAAAGGCATGCTTTTTATCTAGAATTAACTTTTACAAGCTCAGGAGTGAGAGGAGCAGTTCCCCAGCTCATGAATTTCAATAGTTAGCTGATCAAGGCACGGCTAAAAGTAGCTCCTTAACGTTAGGGCTTATAACAATATCACTAATACTTGGTCAATATTCAGATTACAAAATGTAAATAAAGTATTGTTGGCGAGTTTGGATGGTTATTTAGAGAACTTAATGTGCGGAATAGAAGATCTCCTTTTAGTTCCCTTTCCACTGCAGGAACTTTTTCAGGAACTTTCTCACTTACCCGGTTAATAAAAATAACTTTTGGTGGAAAAGGGCCTCTTGACTCCATCGCTAGCTGACTTTTCTTAACCTTTATTTAGAACGCATTAAAAAAAACATATGTTCTTGGCTTAGTGCAGTTCCCCTTTAGGGACTTTAGCTTTGAAGATACTTCAAATTGAATGTCCACATAGGGTTAATAATACTTGAATTTAAATTGATGCCTGTTTTGTACTGAAAGGAATGAATGGGAATTAAACTGTTAATTTTTTTGTGCAAAATAACATCATTAAAACACAAATCTATAAACCTTCTAACTCAACTCAGAGTGGGATTTGGGCCCAGTACCACACACTTTCAAGAAGAGCAATAACGCTGTGCGCCATGGGAGCCAGAGAGACCATCATGATATTATCAGTGACGGAGGAGGAAGGAGCTAGGAATATGTTTGCGGTAAAATTTCATATGAAGTGCCCTGTCATTCAATAATTGACATTGCACATGTGCTTATTCACGCAAAAGGGCTACGCACAGCTTGTAATAATATATCTCATTAATTTATTGGAAATAATTTTATAGCTTCATTACGATTACATTCCAATGTCTATGAAAAGTGAAGAAGGGAAACCACATCAGCCATGCAAAAATTGTATCAGAGACATGCATTATTTAGTACAAAAAACACATTTATTTCCTAATATTTCATACTGTAATAGTTGGAAGGAATGAGTCCAATTATTGACAACTCGTCTTCTTTATGTTGTTTTTCCGTTGCATGGTGTTGTTTATTCTAACTTTTATGATTATCAACTGGGGGGGTTTCTGCAAGACTACCCAGCATGCCTTGAGGGAAACTGTAATTACGGTTAGATGTCGTTTTGTAGCTTACAGTCGTTTGTTTTTAATAGCAATATCCATACTGTAGTCGCAGTGTGCTGCTTATTTTGTTGCACTATGAGTGAGACTGTTGTTCTCCGTCTGTTCCCACCATTCAGGTGAAAATCTAAATAGCTAAATACTGTGTGAATAACATCAACAAATGTTTTTATTTTTTTTCAAAGACATAATGGTTCTGTTTGAGCTCTGTCGGTAAGCTGCTCGATTTCAAACAAAAGAGCTAATTCCATGAGCAAATCTGAAGCGCTTTCCCATGCAAGTCAAGACCGCCACAACATGAACACTCCATCACTGATTATTATTATTACCTTGTTTAGTTTTTTTGAAACATGAATTGTTTTGTGCAAGATTTATTGAAATGATTTACAAGACGGCTGCTTTAACACTCAGCATGCACTCAGCATTATAGCGTTATATAAGAGTTGAGCTAAACAAGCCTTATTTTCACAATGCCCCTTTGTCTGAAGTTGATTGTAAAGAAGTATGCTTGCTTGTTGTGTAAGACTATGTTAAAAGGAGCATGTTTGCGCAGCAGGATTGAGGCTAACACAACACAAGAGGCCCTTTTCCACCGCAGGACCTTTTTCAGGAACTTTCCCACTTACCCGTGTAAATAAAGTTTAAAGTTGAGATTTTCGGAACCTTTTCTGCAGCGGGCTGTGCTGTCCAACGCTGATTGGTTGAACACACTTGGGGGTGTTCCTAAAACATATTTTTCAAACACACAACCGCTGTCAGGTTGTGTGTGGCGACTTGTTTATTTCTTATTTCTTGTGTATTTTTATTACGACAAACTTGACAATGGAGAGAAAGAAAAACCATAGGAGCTTTCGACATGCAGGAACTTCTGGCCAACCCTCCCGATTTTCCCGGGAGACTCCCGAATTTCAGTGCTCCTCCCGAAAATCTTCCGGGGCAACCATTCTCCCGAATTTCTCCCGATTTCCACCTGGACAACAATATTGGGGGGCGTGCCTTAAAGGCACTGCCTTTAGCGTCCTCTCTCACCTGAAAAGGAGACTATTATATATGTCTCCGTTATTCATAGGTTTATCTATAACCCATAAAGTAGGCAGGCACGGAGCTATTTCTCAGCGTGTGTTTATTCCAGCCGGCACGTTAATACACTGACACACAACATCCGGACTCCCATTATGCATTGCTTCAAAACTACGGCAAGTAGTAATGTCCAAAAACATAACAGAGACGAAGCAGAAGAACGAGAGAGAGATGGCGACGACGAGTAAGAAGAAGAAGTACGCTTGGAAGTTCCAAAATGATTGGAAAAAATAATTTCAGTTCATCCAGGACAGCTCGAAGGGGAAGGGGTATGCTGCCTGCAAATTTTGTAGATCAGACTTCTCCATTGAACACGGTCTCCCGAATTCGGAGGTCTCAAGGTTGGCAAGTATGGTGAGGCATCTGTGTGCTGAAGAACTATTTTGGTGTTTTTACTTGGTCGTAGTCTTTAAACCGGTGGTGCCCAAAATACGGCCCGCGGAAATTCTCAAGTTTTTTTATTTATTTGTCCGACTGCTTCTATGTTAGCTATTTCTCTTTGTTTATCATGTCTATTTTCTGCTGGATTTACTCTCTATTTTATGCTGCACTATTTATTTTTTTGCTGCAGCCGTTACATATACTGTAATACTCTACATCAGGGGTGTCCAACTCATTTTAGCTCAGGGGCCGCATGGAGGGGAAATCTGCGCACAGGCGGGCCAGACTATTAAAATCATGGCATTGAAACTAAAAAATAAAGACAACTTCAGATTGTTTTCTTTTTCTTACTTTGGCCAAAAATAGAACAAACACATTCTGAAAATATTACAATAAAAGTATAGAAAAAAATACCCGGCAACATGAACACATCATATTAGCTTGTTCGCTTGTTAGCTTGTTAGCGTTAGAATTCCGTTCACTCGGGTTGAGGCTAATAGCTACACAAATGGATTGTCACTGTCTAACAACAATAAAGTAAATAGTTAATATTCGATATTATTTACCTTTGTTCCACTTGTGTGCGTCCTCCTTTTTTACCACATTTATCCAACAAAGTCAGAGAAGAAAGCAGCTGAGACCGCCGCTAAGTGTCCGGCTTCATAATCCTCCGTAAATATAATTAAAAGAGTTTGTCCACTTCTCGTAGCTTCGGGTATCGAAATTAAATTTGTAAAAGTAATAAACAACAATAAACTTTATATAGTTTAAAGCAGGGGTCCCCAAACTTTTTGACTCGGGGGCCGAATTGGGTTAAAAAAATTTGGCCGGGGGCCGGGCTGTGTGTGTGTGTGTTTGTGTGTGTGTGTGTGTGTGTGTGTGTGTGTGTTTATATACAGTCGCGATCAAAAGTTACATACACTTGTAAAGAACATAATGTCATGGCTGACTTGAGTTTCCAATAATTTTTTTGTGATAGAGTAATTGAAACATATACTTGTTTGTCACAAAAAACATTCATGAAGTTTGGTTCTTTTATGAATTTATTATGGGTCTACTGAAAATGTGACCAAATCTGCTGGGTCAAAAGTATACATACAGCAATGTTAATATTTGGTACATGTCCCTTGGCAGGTTTCACTGCTATAAAGCGCTTTTGGTAGCCATCCACAAGCTTCTGGCATGTTTGTGGTTGAATTTTTGACTACTCCAATACAGCTAAATATGTTCGTTTTCTGACATGGACTTGTTTCTTCAGCATTGTCCACACGTTGGGAAGGCTATTCTAAAACCTTAATTTTAGCCTGATTTAGCCTTCCCTTTACCACTTTTAACATGTGTTTGGGATCATTGTCCTGTTGGAACACCCAACTGCGCCCAAGACCCAACCTCCAGGCTGATGATTTTAGGTTGTCCTGAAGAATTTGGAGGTAATCCTCCTTTTTCATTGTCCCATTTAAAGCACCACTTCCATTGGCAGCAAAACAGGCCCAGAGCATAATACTACCACCACCATGCTTGACCTAGGTAGGCATGGTGTTCCTGGGATTAAAGGCCTCACATTTTCTCCTCCAAACATATTGCTGGGTATTTTGGCCAAACAGCTCAATTTTTGTTACATATGACCACAGAACTTTCCTCCAGAAGGTCTTATCTTTGTCCATGTGGTGTCAGATGAATTCATCAACTTCATCAACCAACTTCACACAAGTCACTTGTCACATTGATGCACAAAAAAACTACTGTTGTCAAAAGCTGCCATTATAAGCAAAAAGTCATTGTGTGGCAAAGGAACATTTTCTTAGATCACAATTGTAACCTCCTCAGTGAGTCAGACGGCACTGAGGGGGATGTAGATTAGACTGCAGATGAAACTCAAGTGGTAATGTGGGTGAGATGAGATGACATCACTTCTCAGCCACCTTGAGAAAAGCGAGCACAGACTTCTTTGTTTTGCTGTGATGCATCAGCGCACAAGCTCAACAGCAATCACACATCACATTAACTCTTATTACGTGCAGCTATTTTACATAAAAAAGCATCCAAACATGTCCAGAATAGTTTCTCAAGTAGGAGTCACGCTTCATTTGTTGCAATATGTGTGCTGCAGATCAATGTATACATAAGTGGACTCTGATGTTCGTTTGAATGAAGACAAACTCCTGAACTGCAAAACAAACAAACAAACAAACAAACATCTCAGAGCTGCATTATCAGTAACGTCCGTTAGAGTGGAAAGTGTTCAGAAATGGAGGAGGATGAGAAAGTGCAAAGAGAAAAATAACACCTAGGGAGTGAGGAAAATGAGTAGAAGGGATGTTTAGAAATGTCACCTCACTCAACAACAGTCTGCTACACATTTTGGTCCTTTTACCATCACTTCTTACTTGGACATTTGTCAAGATCATTACATGACTTTTGTGATTTTTGCCTTTAATTGATTGATTGATCATGATTGTAAGCCGAATAAAACGCAGCACAAAAAATTCAGGCAATTAAACATTTGTGTCAATACAGTAAATTCGCAGTGATCACTGTACGTTCCGATACCACCTGCGAATGGCGAAAAACCATGATTAATTGAGACACCCATAACAATTTCTATTTCCAAGTCTCGTTAACCTCCTTTGAAGTAAAAGTGACTGTTGTAATTTTTATTAGGGGCGTCAACTTTTTCAATACGATACCATCGAAAGTATCAAATACAAGCCTTGAGTATTAGTATTAGTATACTGACATTGATCCGACACGATATCAGCAGGAATCATACATACTTTTATAATTTTGTCAGAAAATTTTGATCACATGAAATTAGTCAAACAGAAAACTATGGTAGGTATGATAAAAACTAACTTGTTTATCATGAATCATCTGGAATTGACCTATGCTGTCTTTAAGTTGAAGTTGAGTGGTAATTGTTTTTTGGCGGCACCGAGTGTTAACAAAATTTTATTAAATTAAGTACATGACGCCGTAAGTTGAATGATGCGAACACATTTGTTACTGGATATTTTCTAATACACTTCTGCCTTGGAGACTTTGTATGTGTAAATAATATTTAATTATAATTATTTAATAAATGTTTATAATGACAAATGTGGTGTTTTAGACTGCAATATTGTTCAATTAAGGACACATTACGTACAGAATGTGTAGCTTGTGTGCTATTGTGTGCTTTGCTGTTGTGTAGCTGCTAGATCCTTTGAGCCTATAGCCTACCATTTTTACTTTTCACTTAAATAAAATACGAGAAAAGATCAACCCCGTTTGTTTATTGTAGGACATTTAAATGTTAACTGGCTGTCCAGCCTTCCATCCATCCATTGTCTACCGCTCGTCCCTCTCGGGCTTTGCACAAGTAAACGTGCTGCAGGACTGCTTGTATTGGAACTTATATCGGACATTTTACATGCAAGCTGACATCATCCGATACTGTTTTTTTGCTGGTATTGGACTGATGTCCAATATCAATATCAACCCCAAATTATTAGATTGGATTAAGATCCAAATCCCTTTATGTCTCGCTTCAATAGCCATTGTTTGCTCACGATAAAAAAAATAAAAAAAATAAAAATAAAAATAAAAAAATTTAAAAAAATAAATAAATAAATAAAAATAAAAATAATGAGAAAAATGAAAAAAAAAAAGACAATACCAAGAATGTGCACCCCAAACACACGTCAAAAGTGGTAAAGGAATGGCTACATTTTATATTGCTACTACGGTGCATTTTTAGTCTACTTTATAGCTACATTATCCTTTCCGTCCTTACACTTTCCCTCCTTTGTAACTGAGCTACTGTGTGGAACAATTTCCCTTGTGGATCATTAAAGTTTGTCTAAGTCTAAGGCTAAATCAGGCTAGAATTAATGTTTTAGAATGGCCTTCCCAAAGTCCTGACGTGTGGACAATGCTGAAGAAAAAAGTCCATGTCAGGAAACCAACACATTTAACTTAACTGCACCAATTTTGTCAAGAGGAGTGGTCAAAAATTCAACCAGAAGCTTGCCAGAAGCTTGTGGATGGCTACCAAAAGTGCCTTATTGCAGTGAAACTTGCAGAGGGACATGTAACCAAATATCAACATTGCTGTATGTATACTTTTGACCCAGCAGATTTGGTCACATTTTCAGTACACCCATAATAAATTCATAAAAGAACCAAACTTCATGAATATGTTTTGTGACAAACAAGTATGTGCTCCAATCACTCTATCACAAAAAAAAATAACAGTAGTAGAAGTTATTGGAAACTCAAGACAGCCATGACATTATGTCCTTCAGAAGTGTATGTAAAATTTTGACCATGACAGTGTGTGTACTGTATATATATATATATATATATATATATATACAGTACACACACTGTATATATATATATATATATATATATATATATATATATATATATATATATATATATATATATATATATATATATATATATATATATATATATATATATATATATATATATATATATATATATATATATATATAAAACACAAAAGTATTAGTCAAAACATATATAACATAGAAGTGAAAAATATCAATTTCATTACTCCAGGATTAATCCAAGACCCATTAGAGCTCCATTTTTTAAAATGTTTTAGTCTTCTGCTTAGCAACCAGAAATAATTAGTGCTTAAATGTTATACTATGAACATGCTATCTTCTTTTTTTGTTGTTGACTAACTGACTACACATAACACTGGCAGCTTGTCTTAAAGGCCTACTGAAACCCACTACTACCGACCACGCAGTCTGATAGTTTATATATCAATGATGAAATCTTAACATTGCAGCCCATGCCAATACGGCCGGGTTAACTTATAAAGTGCAATTTTAAATTTCCCGGGAAACTTCCGGTTGAAAACGTCTAGGTATGATGACGTTTGCGCGTGACGTCAATGGTTGAAGCGGAAGTATTGGGACACATTGTATCCCAATACAAACAGCTCTGTTTTCATCGCAAAATTCCACAGTATTCTGGACATCTGTGTTGGTGAATTTTTGCAATTTGTTTAATGAACAATGAAGACTGCAAAGAAGAAAGTTGTAGGTGGGATCGGTGTATTAGCGGCTGGCTGCAGCAACACAACCAGGAGGACTTTGAGTTGGATAGCAGACGCGCTATCCGACGCTAGCCGCCGACCGCATCGATGATCGGGTGAAGTCCTTCGTCGCGCCGTCGATCGCTGGAACGCAGGTGAGCACGGGTGTTGATGAGCAGATGAGGGCTGGCGTAGGTGGATAGCTAATGTTTTTAGCATAGCTCTGTCGAGGTCCCGTAGCTAAGTTAGCTTCAATGGCGTCGTTAGCAACAACATTGCTAGGCGGTACAGCATTAACCGTGTGGTTACAGGTCCATGGTATAATAGTATTGTTGATCTTCTGTCTATCCTTCCAGTCAGGGGCTTATTTATTTTGTTTCTATCTGCATTTAAGCACGATGCTATCACGTTAGCTCCATAGCTAAAGTGCTTCACCGATGTATTGTCGTGGAGATAAAAGTCACTGTGAATGTCCATTTCGCATTCTCGACTCTCATTTTCAAGAGGATATAGTATCCGAGGTGGTTTAAAATACAAATCTGTGATCCACAATAGAAAAAGGAGAAAGTGTGGAATCCAATGAGCCCTTGTACCTAAGTTACGGTCAGAGCGAAAAAAGATACGTCCTGCGCTGCACTCTAGTCCTTCACTCTCACGTTCCTCATCCACAAATGAAGTGAAGTGAATTACATTTATATAGCGCTTTTTCTCAAGTGACTCAAAGCGCTTTACATTGTGAAACCCAATATCTAAGTTACATTTAAACCAGTGTGTGTGGCACTGGGAGCAGGTGGGTAAAGTGTCTTGCCCAAGGACACAACGGCAGTGACTAGGATGGCGGAAGCGGGAATCGAACCTGCAACCCTCAAGTTGCTGGCACGGCCACTCTACCAACCGAGCTATACCGCCCCAAATCTTTCATCCTCGCTCAAATTAATGGGGTAATCGTCGCTTTCTCGGTCCGAATTGCTCTCGCTGCTGGTGTAAACAATGGGGAAATGTGAGGAGCCCTTCAACCTGCGACGTCACGCTACTTCCGGTACAGGCAAGGCTTTTTTTATCAGCGACCAAAAGTTGCAAACTTTATCGTCGCTGTTCTCTACTAAATCCTTTCAGCAAAAATATGGCAATATCGCGAAATGATCAAGTATGACACATAGAATGGATCTGCTATCCCCGTTTAAATAAGAAAATTTAATTTCAGTAGGCCTTTAATGATAGTGTATATTAGACAATACAACTGAAATTGTAAATTTCCACATATTGTAATAAAACACATGTGAAAAAGTTGTGAACAAGTGGGAGGAAACTTGAATAGTTTTTTTCAAATTGCCAACTTCCTCCTGTTGGTTCCTGTTTACATTTAACACATCACTCGATCATTTCCTGAAGCAGGCACACTAAACGGCCACAACTTTGTGTGTTGCTCAGACGGTGGACCAAACAGTTATGCATTAAATTCATTCTTCCCAGTGTGTTTTGCTTTTTCTTTGTGTTTTTTGTGCTATTGCCGATGCCAGTGATGGCTAAGATGAAACCTATGATGATGTCCATGAAACTGGATATTATCATGATGTAGGATAGGTCTCTGTACTGGCCACTAAGTACAATAGGGCTGAGTCCACAAAAGAAGCCTGATCTACTAAGATCCAAATAATAAGTGCAAAGTAAAAAATTTTACATACTATTAGTGGGCATGTCGAAGGTGATCTACTAAGACTGTTTTTACAAATGAATACAAGTGCATATGTGGTGCAGACCGCCCTGTTTAAATGACGTTTTTGCACGACTGGCTGTCACCATGGAGACACTCATTTATAAAGAAGGGATTGAAGAAAGAACTTGTAGCAAAGTACTCTTAGCTTATCACCATCTTTGCCAGTCAGGGTCTTCTATCAAGATAAAATGTCCATTTATCAATTTCATTCATCATTTATGTGTTTCACGTTGTTTTCTGGAAGTAAAGACTGGTTATTCTATATAAAATGTTTTTTCGTTAACATTTTCCCTCGTCACAATTACACTTCAAAGTCATTATATTGCTTTTTTCTTTAGAATAATCTACATATTTTTGGCTTAAATTGAGCATTTTCATGCACAACAATGGCTAAATGAGCTAAGAATATCAATACTAGAGTAGTCTTGGCCACTAAATGAAACCAAACAAAACAAAGCGCGCTTTTGAGAGTATCGTGGCCACTGGTTGCCTCAGCCTCAAGCAACAATACTATATTGGATTCAACAAGTGTAAAGGTGACTATGTGGGGGTTAATTCATGTCTCAAGGGCTCTCATGATGTTCAAAACCTTATTTAGAAGGTTGTAAACAGTTTTTTTTTATCGCTATGAAAATATTTGCTTTAAAATGAATAATTCCCTACTTTGCAGAAATTTAGTAGAGTCAGACTAACAGCGATAAACAAGGGTTTACTGAAATTGGATGTATTAATCCTATTTATTATTTAATATGGGAAAAAAAGACTTTGTTTTTTGTAAGACCTTTTGGAAAGTCTTACTACCTAGAACCATGGTACCACGTTGCATGTGTCTGTCAGGCATCTTTGAAGTGTGAGTAGGGTTATTAGCTTATTTTTACTGTGTACAATGTACATGAAGGAATTATGATGACAGTCTACATAGGAAGGAAATAATGTATTATACATCATATAAGTTATAGGTCAGGTATTGACAACTACAGGCCCATCTCCAACCTCCCCTTCCTCTCTAAAATTCTCGAACATGCAGTTGCCTCCCAAATCAAATCCCACCTTCACCACAATAACTTATACGAAACGTTCCAATCCGGCTTCCGCTCACTCCACAGCACAGAAACTGCCCTCCTCAAGGTCACCAACGACATCCTCCTCTCCGCCGACTCTGGTTCCATCTCCATCCTCACCCTCCTCGACCTCAGTGCTGCCTTCGACACCATCAACCACTCCATCCTCCTATCACGCCTCCACTCCTCCCTTGGTTTATCCGGCACTGCCCTCTCCTGGATGAAATCCTACCTCTCTGACCGTCAGCAATTCATCTCAACCAACAACTGCACCTCCTCCAATACCTCAGTCACCCACGGCGTCCCCCAGGGCTCAGTACTTGGCCCCCTACGCTTCACCATCTACCTCCTACCCCTCGGTCAGATCCTCCGCCACCACGGCCTTCAATTTCCCTGCTATGCCGACGACACACAACTATACCTTTCCACTACGACCATCACCACAGCTACCCACTCCACCCTCACCACCTGCCTCACAGACATAAAAACCTGGATGCAAAAAAACTTTCTAAAACTCAACTGCAACAAATCTGAAATAATTATCATTGGCCCCGACTCCCTCACTCGCTCCACTCAGGACTTTTCATTAAACATCGACGGCTCCCTTGTCACTACCTCCACCCACATCCGCAATCTAGGTGTAATTTTCGAACCCTACCCTCTCATTCCTCCCCCACGTAAACCACATCACCAAAACCGCCCTCTTCCACCTAAGAAACATTGCCCGTCTCCGGCCCTCCCTCACATCCTCTGCTGCCGAAACCCTCATCCACGCCTTCATCTCATCCCGGCTAGACTACTGCAATAGCATCCTCTACGGCATCACCTCCAAAACCCTCAACAAACTGCAATATGTCCAGAACTCCGCTGCCCGCCTGCTCACCGGAACCCGCTCCAGAGAGCACATCACACCTGTCCTTCATGACCTCCACTGGCTGCCTGTCAAATACAGAATCACCTTTGAAATACTCCTCACCACCTACAAGGCACTCCATAACCTTGCTCCACCCTACCTCTCTAACCTCCTCCAGCTACACGTCCCGTCCCGTTCCCTCAGGTCTAGTGATGCCTTTGGAGTTTTTTATTTTTATTTTTTACTTGAATCCATATTCGGTATTAACTGTTAATACAGGTTGCTCATTATGATGATAACAAGAAAAAAAAGGGAGTAATTCACCTTCATTGAAACATAATCAAATACTTCTTGGTCTCATTTATTTGCTTTGATAACATACAATTTAAAAATGTATTTGTTAGCTTGTACCATATTTGTTTTATATCCTCCATGAAAATGTACTTTGTGTGATCATGTTCATTTTGTCTTAAAGAGAAGAGGAGAAGTATTTGATCTTGGATTTTTAATCCTCCATAATGGCAGCCTCATTCATTCATCAGCAGAGCATTAGAACATCGATCTTGCATCTGACAAAAAAACCCAAAAAACAAATACTGGCTTCCTCGTTAAAACATAGTAGCAACATCTGCTAGCTCATTATCGCCCCCACTTACCAGTGTGACGAGTCAGAGTACTACAAGAGACTCTCTAATAATGAACCCACAGCGTCTCTTTTCTATATTTATAGTCTGATGATCACAAATAATTATTTCACACTTACATTAAAAACATTAAACAGGCTGTAGCGTCTACAGCAGTGGTCACCAACCTTTTCGAGCCCAAGATCCCTGATCTCAGCCAAAAACCGAAGCAAGATTTACCCCTGCGTCAACTATGTTTATATATGTAAGTGTATGTATATATATATATATATATATATATATATATATATGTCTTAATTAGATTATCCAAAAAATAGTGCTCGATACCGTGGTAGAGCGTAATATGTATGTGTGGGAAAAAAATCACAAGACTATTTCATCTCTACAGGCCTGTTTCATGAGGGGTTTCCTCAATCCTCAGGAGATATATATATATATATATATATATATATATATATATATATATATATATATATATATATATATATATATATATATATATATATATATATATATATATATATATATATATATATATATGTATGTGTGTGTGTGTGAGAATGTGAGTGTGAATGTTGTCTGTCTATTATCTGTGTTGGCCCTGCGATGAGGTGGCAACTTGTCCAGGGTGTACACTGCCTTCCGCCCAAATGTAGCTGAGATAGGCTCCACCCCCCCAGCGACTCCAAAAGGGACAAGTGGTAGAAAATGGATGGAGGGATATATATATATATATATATATATATATATATATATATATATATATATATATATATATATATATATATATATATATATATATATATATATATATATATATATATATATAGGGATATATATATATATATATATATATATATATATATATATATATATATATATATATATATATATTTATTTTCTACCGCTTATTTCCTTTTATATATATATATATATATATATATATATATATATATATATATATATATATATATATATATATATATATATATATATATATATATATATATAAAAGGAAATAAGCGGTATATATATATATATATATATATATATATATATATATATATATATATATATATATATATATATAAAAGGAAATAAGCGGTAGAAAATAGATGGATGGATAGTGCTCAATACCGGGGTAGAGCGGAATATACGTTAGGTCAGGAAAAAAACACAGAGGCTATATCATCCCTACAAGCTTGTTTCGCAGGTTTCCCTGCGAATTATTGAATCCCCTGACAAGCAGGGATAATATAGCCTCTTGTGTTTTTTCCTGACTTAACGTATATATATATATATATATATATATATATATATATATATATATATATATATATATATATATATATATCCATCCATCCATTTTCTACCGCTTGTCCCTTTTGGGGTCGCGGGGGGGGGCATATTTGCCAACCCTCCCGAATTTTCCGGGAGACTCCCGAAATTCAGCGCCTCTCCCGAAAACCTCCCGGTACAAATATTCTCCCGAAAACCTCCCGATTTTCAGCCGGAGCTGGAGGCCACGCCCCCTCCAGCTCCATGCGGACCTGAGTGAGGACAGCCTTTTTTCACGTCCGCTTTCCCACGATATAAACAGCGTGCCTGCCCAATCACGTTATTCCATACGAGGCGTCCAGCATACCGCCGATGAGCATGGTGCCGATGGAGAAGATCTTCTCGGCGTCCGTGTTGGCGCACACACATTGCCAAAGCGGACGCTAGTCAGGCTGCTGAGGGTGAAGTAGAGGGTGGCGATGTACGAGCTGCGCACTGACGGGCCGCCGACCGTGTTGTTGACGTAGGGCATCTCCAGGCGTTTGCCCAGCTCATGGAGCCATCCTTGGGGAAGAGACGGGAGGACAACAGGGTGACGAGAACTAAATCATCCAGACTAGAGATAAATTGTATTATTATGTTTATCTTACCTAAAAATAAATATATTTATTAATTTAAAAAAAATTTAAAAAAAATTGTTTTACTATATTTTGCTAAAAACATAAAAATGTATTGTATTTTTATTTGTATTTTTTCTGACTCCTTATTACATCCAGCCATAGAATTATACATTAAAATAAACATATTTGAAATAATTAATTTTAAATTATCATAATAATTCATTTAAAATGACCATATTTTTGTTTTTATTATTGGCTGATGTCAACATTTAGTTTTTTTCTCATTGTGCTTCTTGCTGTTTTATACATTTTTGCTGGTGTTTTTTGTTTTTTATAATGTGCCTATAGGGTCAATGACAAAGACACAAGCCACAGACAGCCCTTGTAGCGCAAATTATCTGTCCTATTAACGACGAAAACCGAAACCTCTATGCAATTAATCACGATTCATCTTGAGTTAACTATGAACTAACTGCGATTATCGCGATTAAATATTTTAATCGTGTGACAGCTTTGTTTTTTATTTGCCTCAGCTGACCGCACGTCCCTTAATTGTATGCTACATGAAAAACATGTTTTTAAAATGACAACTTGGAAGTCCCCCAGCATCAAAGTATAGATTATCTGATCCAGTGTGTTATTTACACAAACTCCAAAGTAACATTTCCTCTGCTTGTCAGAAGGAGAAAAGTTAGTCTTTCTCTCAGTTGCCCCTCTCTGGAACACTTTCCACTATCTCTGTCTACGTGTGTGTGTCTTCATCTGTGCTCTCTTTCATGCCCTCTGTCTTTCACTCTAGATTGTATTTTCTACCTAACTTACCCCGTCTCTCTCTCGTCTGTACCTCGATGCACCTGGCTGCCTGCTCCGGCCTGACACTTTAAACACATCAGCTTCAGACCGTGCTGCAGCAGGAATATCAATATGGGCTGCAAACACACACACACACACACACACACACACACACACACACACACACACACACACACACACACACACACACACACACACACACACACACACACACACATGCACGCACACACACAGAGGTACCCAAATGTCCACCTGTGAGCACTCACACGGAGACTATGTGTTTTTAGAGAAGACATAAATGTAGGCTGTGGTGATGTGACCACTGAAAGACAAAATGAAGCATGCACCACCAAACACTGTTTTTTCCAGCAAAATAACACAACTTGCATGTGCTGGTTATGTCAAAAGAATTTTAAGCAGCTAACTATAAGCCCTTTAAGACCTCTTCTGTGTGCACGTGCACACACATGCACACACACACACACACATGCTTTCCCACAACTGCCTTTGTCTCTGTAGACCACCTTTAAACCTCCTTGTCTCTCCTCCTCACTTGTTGATCCAACATGAATGTCTTTCCATCAAAGCCACGCTAAAATGCTCAGTGTTTGCCCGGCATGGATCTCTTTCTGCCCAAGGCCAATACTTCCTATCCCCCCCCAAAGGTGATTCTCACCATCTGTTTCTATTGTTTACACATTAGTATATGTACCAACACACATTTGTGCTACATTTGTTTTCTTTCTAGTCCAGGGGGTGCCCTGCTGGGATAGGCTCCAGCTCACCCATCACCCTAACGAGATGGATGACTGGATCTTTTTTCAACTTACTTACTTGAAGGCTAAAATACATGTGTTTGTAATTTTTAGAGCACAAGCAGACGGATGACATGGGTTTGGAAAAATTGGTTTCAAGCCAATTCATGCAATTATTATTTTTTTTGTGCATGTAAATGTACTGAGACTGTGAGATGAGACCGTGTGATAATGATTGTGTGTATTAGAAATTTATTTTCGTCTTATTGGGTAATAGATTATAGTATTTTAGGATTGCTTGCGCATTAAAATATAAAGTATTACATAACAGTGGTACCTCAACTTACAGGCTGGATTGGTTCTGTGACAAAACTCAAAACACTTGCATCACAAATCAACATCTCTCATAGAAAATTAATTAAAATCAATTTCATTGGTGCTTTCATCTTTTAGATAACAATTGTATAAAAACAACATAAAATAATGTACTACAAACAAGTACAGTCGTTTCATGCTGTAATAATAATGTACAGTATTTATTTCTCACATTATTAACTACATCCATTGCACCGGTCGCCCGGGGGAGGATGTCGTTGTGGCTTGTGCAGCCCCTTGACACACTTGTGATTAAGGGCTATAAAAATAAACTTTGATATGAAACTTTGATTTGATTGATACAATTTTCGAATGAATTGCGATTCTTATTTGTAATGATTCTTAATCGATTAAAAAAAACTCCAAAATCGATTTCTAAATAAATAAATGTATGTATATACATAAAAGATTGGACACACCTTCTCATTCACAACACAACTGATTGTCCCAACCCCATTGATAAAGCAAGAAAATCCACTAATCAACCCTGATAAGGCACACCTGTGAAGTGAAAACCATTTCAGGTGACTACCTCTTGAAGCTCATCGAGAGAATGCCAAGGGTGTGAAAAGCAGTAATCAGAGCAAAGGGTGGGTATTTTGAAGAAACTAGAATATAAAACATGTTTTCAGCTATTTCACCTTTTTTTGTTAACTACATAACTCCACATGTGTTCATTCATAGTTTTGAGAGTGGACTTCTACAGTATCTCCTTCCAGCTGCTTCACCGGCAAACACACCATCAGCAGCTTTTCTATTCTTTTATGGATAAATGTCCGCCATTTAAATATGTTTAGATCATATTTTAATGCCCTTAGCTGGTGTTGGTCTCATTCTGCTTCAGTATGGTGCTGACTAGTGTCACACACACGGACATAAATCAACTGAGGCATGCAAGATTTTGAAAAGTTAGCTTCTTTACTGCAACATACAGCACATCAGCGCCTGTGACGATAAAGGCTGCATCTTGTGAACTGAAGATGAGGCATGAGACTTCACGTCCCACCGTCACTTGTTACACACAAATTTCTGCTTACGATACCAACTTCCAAAATATGCACACAAAATATGTAATATTGCACTTTATACAATATACAGGGTATATTATTGACCAATGGTGCGTAAACTGCCACTTAGCTTGTGTTCCTACACGTTCATCATTTATGTGAAAATCACAATTTAATACTACACCAACATTGCTCATGGGCTCATACACAAATAGACATGTTTACTACCAGTCTTACAAGTTGGAAATATTATTTGGACACGCTTCCTTACCTGCAACACACAGCACACACACAGTTACACTATCATGTGACAACGAAGGCTGCACATTGTGAACTGAATATTGCAGGACCCCTGTTCCGAGGATCTCAGGTGCCTTTCTAAATTTTATGAACTGTTTTTCAGTCATTAGCCACTGGTATATTTCTGGAATCTTTTGCATAAACAGTACATTTGATCAACAATTGCACAAATAAACATGGGTCGAGAGCATTAATGTTCCCTTTTAAGTATAGTGAACCCACGTAGTCTATCAAAAACATAAGAACTAGCTTAAAAAGTAGATGTGTTTCTGTCAGGGGGGTTCACGTGTGGAACAGCTTGGATGATTCCTTAAAATGTTCCAGTTCCATTCACATATTTAATAAAACCTTTAAAACTAATGTCTTTGAAAAATATATCACTCTTGAATCAACACCAGTAGTTAATTCTATGATCAATGTTAATTTACTAAACTAAATGTGGGATATAGGGGCGGCGTGGCGAAGTTGGTAGAGTGGCTGTGCCAGCAATCGGAGGGTTGCTGGTTACTGGGGTTCAATTTCCACCATCCTAGTCACGTCCGTTGTGTCCTTGGGCAAGACACTTCACCCTTGCTCCTGATGCGTGCTGGTTAGCGCCTTGCATGGCAGCTCCCTCCATCAGTGTGTGAATGTGTGTGTGAATGGGTGAATGTGGAAATACTGTCAAAGCGCTTTGAGTACTTTGAAGGTAGAAAAGCGCTATACAAGTATAACCCATTTATCATTTATCATTTATATAAATAAAAAAGAAAGTATAAGTGTTTGTATATAGTATATTATTGGTACAAATGTTTAACCAACATGTGTACAGGGATATTTCACAACTATTTGTCTATGTCTTTACTGTGTTTACATTTGAACAGTGTTTAATTTGTGTACAAGGTGTATTTATAATACGTTGTGTAAAGGAAATTTCACATTTCTATGAAGCTCATCTTGTATTTGAGATTGTTTATAGGGTTAGGCGAAATAAGTGCTCAACTTCAGCCTAAACCCTTCCGGTCTGTGAAATTGTCAATTTATGAATGTAAAACTTTTTGTTTATTTTGTTGATCACTGACGGAAGAAATAATAAACTAAACTAAACTAAATCACGGGTCCCACACTAGCAGTGATATACACTCCAAATTATTACACCAAGTTGCCGACACTCTTTGATGATTTATTTCTTTATTTCAATGAATATAATCTGCTTCTTCTTCTTAGCACTGTTCTTAAAACTCGCTTCCTTCCTTCCCATGGTTAGAAAAACAAAGTGATGTCTATCAGTGAGTATAAGCTCATGCTAGGGAGTATGATCAGATGTTTTGAGCCAATTTTGGCGGGGCTCATTGTGACATTTGCTGCACCAACTAATGGCGGGGATCCTTCGAACTCAAATATTTGCTTCAAATTGAAGCATAACATTTCATTAATTTTTGTGCATCATTATTCTGGCTTAGATAAACATTTGTGCTAATGGAATTTTGCATCGATATATTTTCTTCATACTGTGTGAACTGTAAATAGAAATATTAGCATTTATTTTAGCGTGCATTTGTGTGAATGTTGGGAGGAAAATATATAAACTGCTGCTTTAATTACTTTACTGTTAAATTTGAACTGCTGTGCATCAAAGACATCTCAGCTTATCTCTTTTTTTTTATCAGTTTTAAAATATTAGACTTTTTCAGCAAGATGACTATACTTACTAAGTTTCTGATGTCGTCATGGCATCATGAATTTGCTTTTAATGTGCTTTATATGACTACAGAGTTCAACATAGTGAAGGTCAGCAGATATATTTAACTTTGCCCTGACACCTAGTGGATAACAACAATATTGTTGCCCTTGAGAGAATGCATCATTAAACTATTCCTCTCCTCCAGTTGTACTTATCATGGTGATCCAGATGCAAAATAAATGTACATTCAGAGCCAACTGTAACTCTATTTACAGAACTGGCATTTACTGCTGAAGTGAAAAGATACATTTTGTGATGATGTGGTGTGACAGTATGTGTCGAACGACTCTGTGCTGGAAGTAAGACTTGTCAGGGCTGTAAGAGTCAACAAACTAAGTCAAGCGTAGAATTGGTGGCCGGGCGTGAAGAAGAGACATCTAAACAGACATGACAGAGTGACAAAACAAGAACACTTCACATTTATCTCAGGAGAGCAAGAAGAGGACGGCATTGAATTAAAAGATAAAGTCAAAGAGTTTTATCAGGGACATAAAGCATGCCAGTTCTGTAAGGAGAAAATAGTGCAAATACAACTTGTGGGACAGCACTGATAGAAAGGCAACACTATCATGAGGACGAGTAGTAGTCAGGATGAGCTTTACTGGCAAACGTTAACTTTTAATAATTAAAGAATGGTCATTTAAAAAATATATATATACATATATATATATTTCTCTGTGAATGTTCTGAAGGTCACTGAATAATTGGGTGGGTGAGTGAATGATTGTGGGGCGGGATAATGAGTGAGATCATTATGGTAATTATCTAAGGAGAGTAAGTGGGGTATGACCGGGATAGCATCTGCTTCTTTTTACTCCTTTTCGGACTCATTTCAAATTGTGATGATCTATGAATTGTTTGCTTGTGCTTTATGTTGTTATTTATGCAAATAAAATCAAAGTCAAAAGTAAAAAAAAAAAACTGCCAAGGTTTTCCATTTTCTACCGCTTGTCCCTTTCGTGGTGCTGGAGCCTATCTCAGCTGCATTCGGGCGGAAGGCGGGGTACACCCGGGACAAGTCGCCACCTCATCGCAGGGCCAACACAGATAGACAGACAACATTCACAATCACATTCACACACTAGGGCCAATTTAGTGTTGCCAATCAACCTATCCCCAGGTGCACGTCTTTGGAGGTGGGAGGAAGTCGGAGTACCCGGAGGGAACCCACGCAGTCACGGGGAGAACATGCAAACTCCACACAGAAAGATCCCGAGCCCGGGATTGAACTCAGGACCTTCGTATTGTGAGACACATGCACTAACCCCTGTTCCGCCGTGCTGCCTGCACTCATGTTGTTCTTCTTTATATGGCAAACGAGTATTAATTCACTCAACAGCACCTCTGCTGGTTGCTTCCAAGTTGTGCACTTCATTTTGCAGTCTTGGCCTAAAATTTTCCGAGTGACTTAAATGTTGTGTTTCCATTACCTTTTGTGATCGCCATAAAAAATGCTTGTTTTTTTAGTAATATAATGTACATGTAAGACATGTACAATATGTTATTTTTTTTGTTTGTTTTTTATACTGAGGCAGCAAACTCCATGTTTAAGTCAGTTAAGACCTGGCCAGAAAAACATTTCAGGGAGGCACCTGCCAAAAATTTATTCCCAATGTGTGCTGAAGCTGCACTGCTGGTACTTCGTCTGTCCACAACTAATTACTACTTGTAAGACAAACACTTTATATTTGTGGTTAGTGTAATGATATGTGTTTGGAATTATTCAAGCCTTTATCGTGTCCAAAAAAATGAAAGAGCTGGTAATTTCTATGGTATTAATGAGAAGGGAGGACTGTTATTGATCTGATGTTGATGTGCTAAAACCTACTACTTGTTTAAAAGCTACATACAATATTAACTGATCTTTGTCCAAGCGCATAATAAATGACTATAAAGTGTTTGAATGTATTCATTAAATCAATACATTCTTGCCTGCCAAAAATGTATTAGAATTAATATTTTGATATTGACTCTTCTCATCTGTGCATAAATTACTAGACAGCCCTTAGGAGATGCTCAGATGAGATGTGTCAATATTAGAATATTACTTTGGCAAACATTAGTTGTCATTTGGGGTAGTTTTTAGCTTTTCAACATGTAAACAGTACAGTATGTACATTATTATCATTATTATCTCTTGGGATAAACTAATAATTTATGCACAGATGAGATGTGTCAAAGTATTACATTGAATCACTTTTTGGCTGGCAAGAATACAGTAATTTAATGAATACATCCACTATAATTGTTTTTTATGTGCATTAAAAAACAGTTAATCTTGTATGTATCTTCTAAACAAGAAATAGGTTTTAGCACATCAACATCAGATCAATAACAGTCCTGTACAATACCATGAATACCATAGAAATGGCCAACTCTTTCATTGTTTTGGACATGATAAATGCTTAAATAATTTTAAGCACATATCATTACAATAACGATAAGTGTTTGTATGTAGTAATCAGTTGTGGACAGATGAAGCCCCAGCAGTGAAGGTTTAGCGATCTATGCGTGCTCACATGGCGGGTACAATGGATTTCACTTACAGTTGTGAGGTCACGATCGATGACTGCTGCTGATGGCACAATAGCAGTTAAAATCAAATAAGTTCTCTTCACTTTACCCCAGTTGTACACATAGTACGGGTGGAAAATGTTAAAGCCACACATTTTGTTTTTGGCAAGGACTACTGACTTCCTCTTCTCAAGAAGAAAAGCATTTGACTGGCATTGTCATTCGTGACTAACCCACACCCCTCTTTTAATGTACGCCATTGTAGAGCTGTGATCGGATAAACTCAAAACTTGTCCCACCCATCGACAAGACAAAATTAAATATGATTGGATGTCGTTACTGTAAACCTTTTCGGCTCTTTTTTTTACTTAACTTAATGGTTAGTTAATTGTGTTTAGTCTTGGTCAACATGCCTTTGTTTTGGTTAAATATCGTCCAATTTTTTTCCTACTCCGATGTAAAAAAAAATCTAAAAAAAAGCTTCCAGCCCAGGGAGTGCACGGCTGACTCTGTCTCCCATGACGTCCGGACTGAGTCAGTCCCAAATTTTTGGTAACAATTGTACTTCACTTTCCTCAAGACCGGATTCCTTCCTATGACACACAGATGCTGTAACTTGTTCATAGTGGAACCTTTATGGTGTGCAAAATGGATGTTATTAGGAGTGTGTTAGAGTAGTCGACTATTTGAAGATTTGATTTGGAGGAGCTTGACTCAACAAACTCAGAGTCAAATTGTCAGACATTGATCTATAAAAATTTGCCGAAATTTTGGAATGAAAGAAACCGCTGTTCTAAATGTGTCCACTAGATGTTGCAGTAGCAATTATTTGTATCTTTGTAGATTATGCTACATATGTGGAAAAAAAAACAAAAAACACATGTTAGTGCACCAGTCGAGGAAAATGAGCAAACTCCATAAACAACATCCTGTAATTTGATTTTGATATTATTTTTTGATCATGATAGATTGAAAATCAACACAATGAGTTGACTGATGAACACTATCACATAATTTATTCAGAAAGTATAAATAACGACTAATAAAGATAGAATACTATTAACCGCAACATGTAAGTGTAAAAAAAAAAACAACTACATTATGATTTGTACATTTTCAGAATATGCTTGTTCTATTTTTAAACAAAGAAAACAATCTGAAGTTGTCTTTATTTTTAAGTTTTCGTGCCGTGATTTTACCAGCCCGGCCTACTTGAGAGTAGATTTTTCTCCATGTGGCCCCCGATCTCAAATGAGTTTGACACCCCTGCTGTAGAATGTATGAGTAGGATCATCGGAAGCTGTTAAACTGATGGTGCTCTGTAGCAATGGACAGCGACCCACCCACCACTCCCCTACCCACACAAGCAACACTAAACTTGCAACTTGTGTCCTAACTGTGCGGAACTGGGCTTTTATTTGTTTTGGTTTGCTGTCATTGTTTTTGCATTTGCACTTAAAAATCACAATCTATTTAATTATTCTATTTATTCTACCTATAATGTATTCCTATTAACCGAAGCTACAGTATGTATAGCCTACTCTGTTTATATCCTATTCTACCTACATTATTATGTACATAATATGGTTCATGTGGTACTCATTGGGCTGAATCTGGTTCCTCAGCTACGACATTTCGTGCCATATCATGAGTACTGGTATGACAATAAAGTTCCCTCTCACGAATCAGATTTTAATATGAAAATCTTAAATCAAACACAGCTCTAGAAGTTCCTTTGTTATTGTCATTTTTGCCTCCATCATTTGTATTACTTTTTACAATTGTATTCTATATTTGTTTTTGTTTTATGCTGTTGTAAATGTTACACGGCAATCTATTTCCCCAATGTGGGTTGAATAAAAGTCTATTCCATCCAAACCTAAGAGTATAAATGTAAATATGTCCAGCCAGTGGGATCAACACTGAGGTAGATATCAAATGAGGTGAATGCTATACATTGTTTCATCTGACATCACATGGACAAAGATAAGACCTTCTGGAGGAAAGTTCTGTGGTCAGATGAAACAAAAAATCAGCTGTTTTGCCACAATACCCAGCAATATGTTTGGAGGAGAAAAGGTGAGGCCTTTAATCCCAGGAACACCATTCCTACCGTCAAGCATGGTGGTGGTAGTATTATGCTCTGGGCCTGTTTTGCTGCCAATGGAACTGGTGCTTTACAGAGAGTAAATGGGACAATGAAAAAGGAGGATTACCTCCAAATTCTTCAGGACAACCTAAAATCATCAGCCCAGAGGTTATGTCTTGGGCGCAGTTGGATGTTCCAACAGGACAATGACCCCACACACACGTCAAAAGTGGTCAAGGAATGGCTAAATCAGGCTACAATCAAAGTTGTAGAATGGCCTTCCCAAAGTCCTGACTAAAACTTGTGGACAATGCTGAAGAAAAAAGTCCATGTCAGAAAACCAACACATTTAGCTGAACTGCACCAATTTTGTCAAGAGGAGTGGTAAAAAATTCAACCATAAGCTTGCCAGAAGCTCGTGAATGGCTACCAAAAGTGCCTTATTGCAGTGAAACTTGCCAAGGGACATGTAACCAAATATTAACATTGCTGTATGTATACTTTTGACCCAGCAGATTTGGTCACATTTTCAGTAGACCCATAATAAATTCATAAAAGAACCAAACTTCATGTATGTTTTTTGTGACAAACAAGTATGTGCTCCAATCACTTTATCACAAAAAAATAAGAGTTGTAGAAATGATTGGAAATTCAAGACATCCATGACATTATGTTCTTTACAAGTGAATGTAAACTTTTGACCACGACTGCATATACTGTTGACATGTATAGGCAAACTTGACAAGAAAACTGGACTCCACTTCCAATTTGAATTTCAAAAATACAACTTTTCGAAGTAAAATCCTGACAAATCAAGCAAAAGTCAAAGCCAAAATATTCTGTAGCTCATGAAGTGGATGGTGTGCTACATCCACACACTAGATGGTGCTGTGTTGTCTAGTAATCCATGACCTCACTGTTAGGTTCACTTTGAAGAAAATATGGTTCAAGTCGTTTTGCTGGAAGGCCTCTGTGTTTTTATTCTCCAAGACGGTGTGTCCAAACTGTCCCCATTAGGGAGGATGTGCAATGAGACAACCTGCAATCATATGGTCAAATAGGGAATTATGTTGCTTGGCTGTGTGATTATTAGTTTTTAGTAACTGATCTGATCTGTTTCGAGAGAATGAATGTTCATGAACACTTTGATGACATGATTACACTTCTATGACTTCAACTTCTATCCACTTCTGCTGCCAATATAAATATTTTTAATGGCTTTTAAATGACTTGTGTGACACGAGTAATCAACGCCAGCACAGCCCGTTCCTTTTGCGAGCATGCAGGCCTGTGTTTGAGCTTCTGCAAAGACGTCAACAAAGTTAGCGTTATCGATAATCAGTGTCACGGTCGTGACGCAGACCATGCGATGATGGAGTCTGGTGGATACCGAGAAAGCTCTCCCTCGTGCCACATGTGAGTTTGTGCTCATGTTGCCTAGCTGGGCCTATTTTTAGTGCAGGAATGTACACAGAGGCCTCGTGGAAAGAGATCATAACAACAAGCAACATGCGGCGTGCTCCTACAAAGAGAGACGGCCCCCTTTGGATCATAGAGTCACACAGCAGCAACACCAGAGAAAATAGGGAGGAAGTGCAAGAAAATGTCAAGGATACATTTTTTCTGCTGAGTGCTTGTGGCAAACAACTTGCGAGACCCTCCAGAAAGCGTATAGAGACGGAAAAAGGTAAGCCACTGCAGTACAACCGGCATAGAATAAGATCCGAGACTCATTTTCAATATGTATTTTAGAGTTATGTGATGAAAAGCATTGCACATGTAGACCTACATGTCAAATACATAAATATCAGTTGTTATCACTACAAATGGTTTATGCAAAATATTTCTTGTTACGTATATTGTTACATTTTTATGGACACTGTCAGTGTTTAGTATTGTGGTCGTTGTGCATTATATTAGGCAAATTGTTCTTATACTGTACAGTATTATGATCACCAATTTAGCTACATGAGAGAGGCTAAATATTAGAAACACCCCTCAGTATGATGCAGTGCACTTTTTTAAACTACAACCGCAATAAGAAACATATTGTTCAATGAATAACATTTTTTTTTAAAAACAATAATCATTGTTATATTTGTACATGCGATATTTTGCATTAGATTTTGCAAGTGGACTTAAATTATCGCGCATATTACTGTTTGTTCTATCTACTGTATATCTAATATTAATATGTATTTATAAACTGTGTGGAAATTATATTTATTGTGTCTTAACAACAACTGAAGAACAATTGAGTGCATTATTTCCCGGCAAGCAGCAGAGTTGCTATTTTTTATCAATTATTTTAGTCATCGAGTGATATATTGATTTTTGTTCGGTTATATATATATATATATATATATATATATATATATATATATATATATATATATATATATATATATATATATATATATATATATATATATATATATATATATATATACAGTACTTTCATGACTATTTACAATGTAGATTGTCACTGAAGGCATTAAAACTATGAATGTACACAGGTGGAGTTATGTACTTGACAAAAAAAGGTGAAATAACTGAAAACATGTTTTATATTCTAGTTTCTTCAAAATAGCCACCCTTTGCTCTGATTAAGGCTTTTCAGACTCTTGGCATTCTCTCAATGAGCTTCAAGAGGTAGTCACATAAAATGGTTTTGATGCCTTCAGTGACAATCCAAAATGTAAATAGTCATGAAAATAAAGATAACACATTGAAATGAGAAGGTTTGTCCAAACTTTTGGCCTGTACTGTATATATATATATATATATATATATATATATATATATATATATATATATATATATATATATATATATATATATATATATATATATATATATATATATATATATATATTCATTTAAATGGTTAAAACGTTCAAGAAAAACATTTGTATAAATATTTCAAGAAAAAAACTTTGCGTCAGCCTTATATTCAGCGTTATATGTGACGAACCATATTATTACTTGTTAGTATAAACATTTCCGATTTTCTCATTATATTACGTCTTTTTTATTTCAACAATGTGGAGCGGCGCCACCAACCCATAAGCTGTGGGCTACACTTTTGACAGCCCTGGTTTGAAACATACGGTAATTTCTAAAAAGAATATGAATATCATATAAAATAAATATATAACAAAGAAAAAGTCCACAACTTGATAGATTTTTTTTGCTATTCTAACTGTTGGTAAATAAAATGTATTTGATTGCTCATTCTTGGTAACAAAACAAAATTGCAGCTGAATTCATCACGCTTCAAAACAAAGCAACAAGAGCCACATGAAGTACACACAACACAGACCACATGACAAGTATACAAATATAGCGACACAGGTGACCGAGTTCTCAGACGAGTCGTCATCCAAAAGATTAGATCGGCGCAAACAGTAAAGCTGACAGCAAAACTGGACATTTAAACCTGCTGTATTCATGTCAGTGAGACTCATTGTTGATAAATAATGGTTTGGGGATTGATGAGTGAATGTGTAACGTTTCTCTCCTCAGAATGGACCGATCAGCGTTGGACGTGTTCCACTACAAAGACAAAGAGCAGTCATCCAACCTTCTCCTGCAGCTCAACAGCCTGAGACAGGATAAGCTTCTGACAGACGTGCTACTCTGCTCCGAAAACATCGAGATCCCTTGCCACCGCAATGTCCTGGTGTCCAGCAGCCCTTACTTCAGGGCAATGTTCTGCAACAACTTTGTAGAAAGGCAGCAGCACCGGATCAACCTGAAGGGTCTCACGTCGGCCGCTCTGAGCGGCATCATCGACTACGTCTACACCGGGCTGGCTTGTATCAGCATGGATAACGTGCTGCCTTTCATGCAGGCAGCCTCCATGCTGCAGTATGGCCGGCTTTTTGAGGCCTGCTCCAGTTTTTTACAACAGCAGCTGAGCCCTGAGAACTGCTTGAGCATGGTAAGGCTTTCCGATATCTTGAACTGCAACACTTTGAGACACAAGGCAAAGGAGATGGCCGTGAACAGCTTCTCCGATGTGTCTGTTTCGGAGGATCTGCGCGAGCTGTCTTTACCAGAGCTTATGGGCTACCTGGAGGATGACAGCCTTTGTGCGGCGGAGGAGCAGGTCTTTGAGACTCTTGTAGCTTGGATCCACTATGATCCTTTATCCAGACGTGGCGCCATCAGTGACCTTTTCAAGAAAGTGCGTCTCCGCTACATCCACCCCACCTACTTGTTCCAATTTATCGCCAATGACCCTCTGATTCAGTCCTCTACCCTCTGTGTTGAAATCATCGATTCGGTGCGACGCCTCATGTTTTCTGTCAGCACAAAATATGTGGGTGACTTTGCGGGTGACTTGAAGCCTGTTTGGGTTGCACCGAGGCGCTGCACCTACTGTGACACTCTTGTTGTGGTGGGAGGGAGGAAAAACGATGAGCAGACCTCAAGGGACGCTATAGTATTTGATGAAAGGAGCAATAAGTGGCAGTGTTTGTCCAAGCTGCCTGTCCGACTGTACAAAGCTTCCTACGTGGCTCTGCACAGTGTGGTGTATGTTATCGGAGGCCTGAGCACCAACACAAAACACAGCCAAGTCAGCAAAACTGTCTATACCCTATCTCTCAAAACCAACCAGTGGCGGGTGGCCGAGCCCATGCTGGAGCCACGTTTCGCCCACCAGAGTGTCTCCTACCTCCACTTCATCTTCGTCCTTGGGGGACTCAGGTCTGATAGACAGCTGGCCGACAGCGTGGAAAGGTGACATAAGACAAGAGAAAATATGTGGCGCAGTATGTATAACTTGACTTTTTACAATGTCTCAGATACAACAGCATGTTCAACCAGTGGGAGTCAATGGCCCCCATGCCCGAGGCTGTTCTGCACCCTGCAGTGGCCGCCACCAACCAGAGGATCTACATGTTTGGTGGGGAAGACGCCAAGCACAACCCGGTCCGAATCATTCAGGTAATACTACATTACTATCAGCATAGAACTGTTAATGTTTGTTGTTTATAGGTTTTAGTCATTCAGTCTTTTGGATATATGTAGGTGTATCACATTGCCAGGAACATGTGGTATACGATGGAGAACAGAACAGTAAAGAACATGTCCGCTCCTGCTGTTGTGATGGATGAAAACATCTACGTTATTGGAGGTACTGGCATTTACACAATCCCAAATTTGGTGATATACTCAAATGCAAAGGAATGCACGGTACTATGACTGTTCACAGCCATTTTTAGATATGTTGTTACAGCAATGACCATATTTAATTATTTCTCCATCTGTTTAGGAGAGTACAAGTATTAAGTCTGACCTCACCTTACTGCACTTAGGACTTATATAACAGTTAATAATGTGTACCTCAGAACCATTCCTAAACTCTGCATCACTATGTTAAATATTACCTAAAAAAATTACTACAGCATAAAATACCATAGTATTTACGGTTTTACTATGTCACCATGAAAGAAAAGCTAGGGATACCTGTGACATAGTTTATCACTGTAAAGCAGAAGTAAAATATACCAACTTTGTCCAAACTTCTATGAATCACTTCTCTTTATTTTATTAAATATTGTGGTGTACTCTGCCTACCTGAGATAGGCTACAGCACCCCCCGCAACCCCGAAAGGGACAAGCGGTAGAAAATGGATGGGTGGACGGACATATCAAACACACTAATATGACAACAATGTGGGTTAAGATATGCTCAGCTGTTAAATATGTATCAATAATCACAGGTGTTGGTGTGATTTCTTTAAATAGGTTGCCATGGGGCTAAACTCCTCACTCATGGTGCTGCTGTGTGGTTATAATCGTTGTTTTTGGCACGTGGCCTATTTTTACTTTGGCTCTTTGAGGCAAAACGTTTGGCCACCCCTGCTTTACAGCATTGTTGCCAAACCTTTTGACCGTCTTGCGGTCCTGCAAACAACTGGTAACCCACCGGTGGGGGGTTGGTGATGGGATTGTGATATAACTATGTCATATGGATAAAGTGGGAAAAACGATTACAGTTTACATGTATCACACTAATTACTACAGCATTATCAAAGCAAAAGAAACTCACCTTAATGCAGATTTAGAAGAAACACTGTCCTTCTTTCCCTGTAACTCATTTTTACCGTAACAGCGCGCAATGATGAAGAAGGCTAAACCAAGAGCAACAGTCTGACTCATGGGCGGAAGTGAAGATTTTTTCCAAAAAAAAAATATATATATATATATTTTTAAAATTTATTTATTTATTTTAATTTTTTTTATAATTTTCAACAAATGTCTTTGCGTCCCGGTACGAGTCTGCTGACCAGGGGTTGGAGACCAATGCTCAGTGGTTCTTAACCTTTTTGACCTCAGGGTCAAACTTTTCCACCTCAGAGGGGCCAGGGGCCCACTCAAGTATTAAAACTGAATTAGTAATCTTACTCTTGATTTTAATCGTATTCAGTAATTATATCTAACCTACTAACAGTTTTACAGGTAAACAACCTTGTCAAATGATATGAAACCATGTGTTAATCAAAAATATTATTATTAATTTAACACATTAAAACCTTTGGTCAGGCTGATTAGAAAAATAAGTACTAAACCAATATCACGCATAAGAGGGGACTGATGAGAAATAAATGCACATACAATTACGCAGTGCTAAAATAAATAAACTAAATCTTTATAAATAAAAATACATATTTTTCTTAACTTAAATGTCAATGAAATTAAAGTGCAAATGAAAATACAGCTTCACCACTTTAGTCATAATTTTTGCACTTAAGAAACTTCTCTCAGAGTTTCCAATTAGAGCGAAGTTATTTAGTACAATAGTACTAAAACTATCTAGCACTGAATATTCTCTAGAGCATTCAGATAGCTCCTGTCCAGCACTAGATAAATAGCTCTTGTATAGTGCTAGATAGCCCTTGTCCAGTACTAGATAGCCCTTGTCCGGTCCTAGATAGCTCTAGTGTAGTACTAGATAGCACTTCTATAGTACTATCTAGCTCTGATATAGTGCTATATAGCTCTTGCCCTGTACTAGATGGCCCTTGTCCAGTCCTAGATAGCTCTAGCGTAGTACTAGATAGCACTTGTATAGTACTATCTAGCTCTGAGATAGTACTAGATAGCCCTTGTATAGTACTAGATAGCTCTTGTCCGGTCCTAGTTAGCTCTAGTGTAGTACTAGCTAGTGCTTGTATTGTACTGGGGTGAGTTTTCCTTGCCCGTATGTGGGCTCTGTACCGAGGATGTCGTTGTGGCTTGTGCAGCCCTTTGAGACACTTGTGATTTAGGGCTATATAAATAAACATTGATTGATTGATTGATTGATTGATACTGTCTAGCTCTAGCATAATACTATATAGCTCTTGTCCAGTACTAGATAGCTCTTGTCCAGTACTAGATAGCTCTTGTCCGGTCCTAGTTAGCTCTAGTGTAGTACTAGCTAGTGCTTGTATTGTACTGTCTAGCCCTAGCTTAAAACTATATAGCTCTTGTCCGGTCCTAGATAGCTCTAGTGTAGTACTAGATAGTGCTTGTATAGTACTTTCTAGCCCTAGCATAGTACTATATAGTAGAGCTGTGAATCTTTGGGTGTCCCACGATTCGATTCAATATCGATTCTTCGGGTCACGATTCGATTCAAAATCGATTTTTTTTTCAATGCAACATGATTCTCGATTCAAAAACGATTTTTTCCCGATTCAAAACGATTCTCTGTTCATTCAATACATAGGATTTCAGCACGATCTACCCCAGTCTGCTGACATGCAAGCAGAGTAGTAGATTTTTGTAAAAAAAATCAACTGATTGCAATAATGTAAATTTGTTTTAACTATTAAATGAACCAAAAATATGACTTATTTTATCTTTGTGAAAATATTGTACACAGTGTGTTGTCAAGCTTACGAGATGCGATGCAAGTGTAAGCCACTGTGACACTATTGTTCTTTTTTATTTTTTTTATATTTATAAATGTCTAATGATGATGTCAATGAAGGATTTTTAATCACTGCTATGTTGAAATTGTAACTAATATTGATACTGTTGTTGATAATATTCTTTTTTTTTTCACTACTTTTGGTTTGTTCTGTGTCGTGTTTGTGTCTCCTCTCAATTGCTCTGTTTATTGCAGTTGTGAGTGTTGCTGGGTCGGGTTTGGTTTTGGAATTGGATTGCATTGTTATGGTATTGCTGTGTATTGTTTTGTTGGATTGATAAAAAAATAAATAAAATAAAATAAAAAAATATATATATATATATATATATATATATATATATATATATATATATATATATATATATATATATATATATATATATATATATATATATATATATAATGATAATAAAAATAATGAAAAATAATCGATTTGAAAAAAATGAGAATCGATTCTGAATCACACAACGTGAGAATCGCGATTAGAATTCGAATCATTTTTTTCCCGCTCCCCTATTTTATAGCTCTTGTACAGTACTAGAAAGTTCTACTATAGTACTAGATTGCTCTCGTCCTTCCTTTTTTGCTCAGAAATGGGTCTTTTGCTAACTTTCAAACATTGAAGGCATAGATTTGTCCAAAAGTGTCTTGCTAAAAATGTAATATTCTCAAGTCATTCATATGTGTTTCTCAACAAGTATGTCCTTTGGAGTATGTTCAATCAATCAATCAATCAATCAATCAATCAATCAATATCCTTTATTTAACCTAATAAAAATTCATTTAGATTAAAATCTCTTTTCCAAGAGAGACCTGGCCAAGAGGGCAGCAAAAACAAAGTTACAGAAACACATACTGTATAAAAACAACAGAAAACAGCAACAGTCACACACCACAATTAAAATAAATTACTTACATATATTAACATAAAAACAATGTCTAAAATATTTCAGTAAAAACAGCTTAAAAACAAGTACAATGCCCAATAGAAACAGTTTCTCAATCCTTTAAAATGGCATGAAATTCTGTTGTTCTTGATGATTCCAATTAGAAATAAGTTGAATGTCTCACAAGCACGTCTCCTGTGTCTCAGGATACACCAGGAGAATGATTGCGTACGATACCAAGGCCAACCGCTTCATCAAGTGTGCCAGCCTGAAGGAGAGGAGGATGCACCATTCTGCTACGGTTCTCAACAACAAACTTTACATCACTGGAGGGCGTTACATCAATGGCCATGATGTTATTGAGGACTCAGACAATTTTGAGTGTTACGACCCAAAGACAGACACTTGGACATCCGAGGGGACTCTACCATATAAACTCTTCGACCACGGCTCTCTTACTGTGACATGTGTCTCGCAGACATTGGATCACTCATAGTTGAGAGTGATTCATAGTAACAGTTATTTGAATGTCAACGGTTGATTTAATGTAGAACTAATGAACTAATATTAGGGTGTTTGTGTGTTTTCCATTTCAATTTTGAGCGCCTATCCCAGATGAACTGGACTGGTCACTATTAACTCATATAAAACACATTTTGAAACAACCATTCACACTCAATTCACCCCTATTGACAATTTCTCCAATGGGAGAAAACTAGTATACCCAAAGTAAGTGGCTCTGATATCAACACGCTCTGGGCGAAACCAGTCTTTTGATGCCCCCTAGAGAATGCCACTCTGGGTAATAAATGCCCATGTGGACTGATGTAAGACTTTCACTTTCAACACACACACACACACACACACACACAAACACAGGCACACAAACAATGAAAACAAACGCCACAATTTGAGAAACAATCATTTTGTTTTGAAGCATCATTTTCAAACTATCTTTACATGTACGCAACGTTAATGTATACAATCATATTTTGTTATATGTAAGAGATAATAAACATGTAAATATATTTTAAAGGTTATACACATTTGCTAGTACTGTATCCCAGTCTGATTTGACAAAGACTTTGTTTTCAACCTTTAGAAGTAGGGATGTAACAATATGAAAATGTCATAATCCGGTTATCGTGACCAAAATGATCAGTTATCATTATTATCGCAGTATTCTTGAATGTGCTCAGAAAGTACTTATACACACACTGAAATCTTTTAACCAAGTTATTTTTTTTAACCATTAGAAAACCCACTATTTTGCATGTTTTGTGTTTCTTATGCTTCACTGATACTGTTTTAGTCTTAGTGTTTTATCTGTTTTAATTGCTAAACTTTTAATGTTTTAAATATTGGTTTGTACTGTAGCACTTTAATATTTATTTAACTAAAAAGTGTGCAACAAAAGAAAATATATTATTATTATTATTATTCCTGCTCAGCAATCCTTGAATGCCCTGTAAAAACACCTACATCTCGTATTCCTCGGAGTATAGCACAATCACTCTTACACTCGATCATTGTTCTAAGAGAGCACAGTTTGTAGGTTCAATATGCACAATTGAGTAGCTTTGTTTCTCAGACAGCAATTTGTTTTTATAAGTTTCGATTGGGGTATATTGTTTCCTAATTGGGAAATACATGAATGTCTCTTGTTCATATGTTAGCAAGCTGGTGCCAGTCAGACCATGAGTTTATAAAAGTGCAGTTATCTTTTCACTATTTGTTTTATTTTAAGTAGTAAAATTGAGTAATTCCTGTTATATTGCTCGATAACATGATTTTACTTGTACACTATATATAGCAGGTATATGATAGTATATATCTGTATCATGAATCAATTTAAGTGGACCCCGACTTAAACAAGTTGAAAAACTTATTCGGGTGTTACCATTTAGTGGTCAATTGTACGGAATATGTACTTCACTGTGCAACCTACTAATAAAAGTATCAATCAATCAATCAATCAATCAATCAATCAATCAAGGTTGGACCTTTTTTGTACTGATGTTTTTTGCTGTTGTTTTTTTTAACTTTTATTTTATAATAAAAGGATGAAAACTATATCTGTATGTATGCATCTATCAATTTGTCCATCTAGTTTATTTCAGTAGTGTTGACCACTGAATGCAATGAGAGTACAACATGAATCCAGCATGTCTCAACATGTCGAATGCTGCTCACCCAGAACATGACAGGTCCTTGGCATCTTCAGCATGAGAAACAGAAGATTATACAGTTAGAAATATGTATCATTTTACAAAGAACGGCTTAAAATCCCTTCCAGCATTGAAATTCATCCGCTTCACGTGAAAGCTCTAAAGCTCGGGTTTGAGTGAGGCGTCGAACGGTTGAATCTTTTATTTCAAAGCACATGGACAGGGAAATAAGAGAAATGTGTCCAAGTCAATTTAGCTGACTTTTTGTTTGGTAAGAAAATAGCAGTAGTAATTTCATTATCTTTTCAGGCAGCCTCCGTTCCATTGAATTACAGGGAATTTAATAAAATCTCAGTATTTCAATCTCTCTTATTTTATAAATACAAAAACGTCTTGAGTTATTCTGAAAAGTCAGCGTCAGCTCATCAGATGGTTCATTTATGACATTTGGAAAGCTGTGTCAACTGCTCGGTGAACGCAATGTGACCAGCAGGTATTATATTAGAGCAAATTTCTCTGAAAGTCATTGGGTCAGATGGTGCAGTCGCTTGCTGCCAGCAGATGAAGTTCAGGGAACATGTGTGTGTGTTTGTTAGCGGGGGTGTTGAACTATAGGTGAGCTGGTGCTATTTTGAGGCACAAGCAAGAAGGCGACTGCTACACCACGTGAGTCATGTGGTTTGGCAGATGTGAGAGAGGGGGGCTGAAAAGGGCCGAGCCGGGGTTTCACAACAGAGAATGCGAGCGAGTGATGAAACCCATCCGGGAGCAGCAGCGACAGGTGTGGATGTGTGTGTTGGTGATTCAGGCTCAGGGAGGTTCGAAATGGAGCAGCTGTCTGGCTCACAACATCACAACAAAAACAGGGATGATAGACAGAATTGGAGAAGAGACGAAGTCAGTATGTTGTCAAACAACAACCATCAAGGCCAGACTGCTAACTAAAACACCTAAGATCAGCATGTTTGTAGTTGTGAGCTAGCAGACTACTTCTTGGTAGATGATGACAATAGTGTAGGGCAGGGATATTCAACAAAATTGTTTTAGGGGCCACTTTTTCAGAAAGCTAAGGACTGGGAGAGGCGGATTTCTCCCTTCACTATTAATCTTATTTTGTATAGTCCAGAAAACCAGCGTCCTCTACAGTAGAAATTTGATTATGGTCCACTTATTTTGTCAGAGTTACATAAACGCTCTGCTCTTTAAATGACCTTCTGCAAAAAAGCTAAAAAGGATTATCTCCTTTAAGAATCTGGCGCAAAAGTTTTTTTTACTGAACCAGTTGAATAGTCCAAATGACGAAAAAAAAAAGAACACCAGAAATAGAACCTTGAGAAACACTACTATCTATCCATCCATTTTCTACCGCTTGTCCCTTTCGGGGTCGCTGGGGGTGCTGGAGCCTATCTCAGCTGCATTCGGGCGGTAAGCCGGGTACACCCTGGACAAGTCGCCACCTCATTGCAGGGCCAACACAGATAGACAGACAACATTCACAGTCACATGCACACACTAGGGCCAATTTAGTGTTGGCAATCAACCTATCCCCAGGTGCATGTCTTTGGAGGTGGGAGGAAGCCGGAGTACCCGGAGGGAACCCACGCAGTCACAGAGAGAACATGCAAACTCCACATGCACTAAACTCTGTGCCACCGTACTGCCCGAGAAACACTACTAGTACTGTATGATTAAAGAAGTTGAACAACCAACTACTGACTACATCTGAAAGTAAACAAGCTACAGCAACACCTTAGTTAGATAAATCACATTATGAAAAAAAATTGTAACTTACAAAAAGTAGAGGACTTAAAAGTCTGCCTTGAGGAACGCCTCAGTTATGTGAAAGACACATTTGGACCCCAGTCTTTTATGTTTGCTAGCAAGGTTGAAATGTCAATGCAAAGATCTGCCAATGTGTTAACATTAGTCCAAGTTCCTCTATACAACAAGAGCACTCTTGTGATTTTAGGAATTTCCTGCAAAAATGTCCGCCAGTTGACTAACCCTGGTGTAGGGTCTATGGGTGTTCTTATTCATCCAGGTCATTGTATTGTCAGACACTAAAACTAGATGAGACCAATCTAAGTCTATGAGCTTAAACTGATGAAGCCTGCTCGGATGAGAGGCAAAACGTCTTCTAAGACAAATTGAACAGTTGAAATTGATTGAATGCCCTGAGAATGCTGTAGGGTATTTGTCCCTATAGCGCTGCCTGGATATCTTCCAACAGTCTCGTATTGAGGCTGAAGTATGCAACACCGCCAATTCATACATCTATTTTCAAAACTGGCCCTTCGGTTTACCGTAAATATGGTAGGCAAACAAATTAAGGACATTTTCGTTTGGCTGATTATTTTTTTGTTCTAACAATGCTTCCTGGTAATACAGAGCTGAGTATGTGGGTTGCGGCCATGAAAATGCCATCATCTCTCAGTGCCAAACAGCTTATATTACTGTTGCTATTGACTCTTGTTTTGTGCTTCTGGTGCCCCTCCACCAGGGAGAATGGGCCTTGATACAACGGTCAGTAGGCTTCTGCTCGAAGAATTGGCATGCCATGTTTGATAGGTTGGATAAGACCAGTCTGACAGGGCAACTTCAGACTGGTGTTGCGGCATTGTTTGGGGTGGGGCCTACTACCTTTTCCAAAATTGTGGGTACGTTCCATGTAACGGTGGACATCAGGGACATACAGAGAAGTGGGCATACCAACAAGACGACACCCTAAGAAAGTTTATTCACCTGTCAGCACTGGAGGTACTGTAGGCTGTCTTTGAGCAATATGTTTGTGTTTAATTAGAGTAAGTGTGTTCATCTTTAACATTCCTACCACTTCATTTTAGACACTAAAGTATTTTTACCAAGTCTACTTTATTTTTTTTGATAATATTGCAATAATACTGTACCATGTCCTTAATACGGTGATGATATCATATCGTGAGATTTTGATATCATTACATCCCTATAAAGGTCTATAGATTTGCAGTCAAGGTTTGTAGAAAGATGAACAAACAAAGTGCACACCCCCAATTTCCAGTACAATAAATGGTAAACTACTGGCCGGTGTCCCACCTTCCGTTTATCTCGAAAATCCTTGAAAAAATTGTTGCACAGCAGCTAAATGAACACTTAGCGTCTAACAATCTCTGTGAACCCTTTCAATCCGGTTTCAGGGCAAATCACTCTACGGAGACAGCCCTCGCAAAAATGACTAATGATCTATTGCTAACGATGGATTCTGATGCGTCATCTATGTTGCTGCTTCTTGATCTTAGCGCTGCTTTCGATACCGTCGATCATAATATTTTATTAGAGCGTATCAAAACACGTACACTACCGTTCAAAAGTTTGGGGTCACATTGAAATGTCCTTATTTTTGAAGGAAAAGCACTGTACTTTTCAATGAAGATAACTTTAAACTAGTCTTAACTTTAAAGAAATACACTCTATACATTGCTAATGTGGTAAATGACTATTCTAGCTGCAAATGTCTGGTTTTTGGTGCAATATCTACATAGGTGTATAGAGGCCCATTTCCAGCAACTATCACTCCAGTGTTCTAATGGTACAATGTGTTTGCTCATTGGCTCAGAAGGCTAATTGATGATTACAAAACCCTTGTGCAATCATGTTCACACATCTGAAAACAGTTTAGCTCGTTACAGAAGCTACAAAACTGACCTTCCTTTGAGCAGATTGAGTTTCTGGAGCATCACATTTGTGGGGTCAATTCAACGCTCAAAATGGCCAGAAAAAGAGAACTTTCATCTGAAACTCGACAGTCTATTCTTGTTCTTAGAAATGAAGGCTATTCCACAAAATTGTTTGGGTGACCCCAAACTTTTGAACGGTAGTGTATTGGTATGTCAGACTTAACCTTGTCTTGGTTTAACTCTTATCTTACTGACAGTATGCAGTGCGTCTCCCATAACAATATGACATCAGACTATGTTAAGGTAACGTGCGGAGTCCCCCAGGGTTCGGTTCTTGGCCCTGCACTCTTTAGTATCTACATGCTGCTGCTAGGCGACTTAATACGCAAATACGGTGTTAGCTTTCATTGTTATGCTGATGACACCCAACTCTACATGCCACTAAAGCTGACCAACACGCCGGACTGTAGTCAGCTGGAGGCGTGTCTTAATGAAATTAAACAATGGATGTCCGCTAACTTTTTGCAACTCAACACTAAGAAAACGGAAATGCTGATTATCGGTCCTGCTCGACACCGACATCTATTTAATAATACCACCTTAACATTTGACAACCAAACAATTACACAAGGCGACTCGGTAAAAAATCTGGGTATTATCTTCGACCCAACTCTCTCGTTTGAGTCACACATTGAGAGTGTTACTAAAACGGCCTTCTTTCATCTCTGTAATATCGCTAAAATACGTTCCATTTTGTCCACTAGCGACGCTGAGATTATTATTCATGCATTCGTTACGCCTCGTCTCGATTACTGTAACGTATTATTTTCGGGTCTCCCTATGTCTAGCATTAAAAGATTACAGTTGGTACAAAATGCGGCTGCTAGAGTCTTGACAAGAACAAGAAAGTTTGATCATATTACACCTATACTGGCTCACTTGCACTGGCTTCCTCTGCACTTAAGATGCGACTTTAAGGTTTTACTACTTACGTATAAAATACTACACGGTTTAGCTCCATCCTATCTTGCCGATTGTATTGTACCATATGTCCCGGCAAGAAACCTGCGTTTAAAGAACTCCGGCTTATTAGTGATTCCCAGAGCCCAAAAAAAGTCTGCGGGCTACAGAGCGTTTTCTATTCGGGCTCCAGTACTCTGGAATGCCCTACCGGTAACAGTTAGAGATGCTACCTCAGTAGAAGCATTTAAGTCCCTTCTTAAAACTCATTTGTATACTCCAGCCTTTAAATAGACCCCCCTTTTTAGACCAGTTAATCTGCCGTTTCTTTTCTTTTCTCCTCTGCCCCCTCGCCGGGTTATTTTGGTTCCGGTGACCATGGATGAAGTGCTGGCTGTCCAGAGACAGGTGGACCGCTCGCCTGTGCATCGGTTAGGGACATCTCTGCGCTGCTGACCCGTCTCCGCTCGGGATGGTCTCCTGCTGGCCCCACTATGGACTGGACTCTCACTATTATGTTAGATCCACTAAGGACTGTACTTTCACAATATTATGTCAGACCCACTCGACATGCATTGCTTTCGGTCTCCCCTAGAGAGGGGGTTTACCCACATATGCGGTCCTCTCCAAGGTTTCTCATAGTCATTCACATCGACGTCCCTTATGTGGGCTCTGTACTGAGGATGTCGTTGTGGCTTGTGCAGCCCTTTGAGACTTTTGTGATTTAGGGCTATATAAATAAACATTGATTGATTGATTGATACAATAGGGCTGCCCTCCACAGACAGTCATCATCCTTAAATTAAAACCACAAACAAGAACTATTGGCAGGATACGCTGTTTGGCATTTGAATATTTGCAAATTTGATTTGTGCCACAGAATATAGTGTCCATGGATGTGGTATCAGAGCCATAACAGAAGCAGTACAGCAAAGCCTGAAAAGGGTTGCTTGCGAAGATTCACTTTTCCCGGCCTGGCAACTGTTTATGACAAGGAAGTATTGTATACAGCATAGGTGGAAAGAGTACTAAAATATTGTACTTGAGTAAAAGTTGAGTTACTTTACTCAAAGTTTGACTCAATAGGTGCAATATTCTTAAGTTCAGACAACGTTTTTTTGGGTAAAAGATGTTTCCCACCTGCTGACAAAAAACCCCCAAAACTTCGTCTAAACAAGAATATTGCACTTATCTTTTTGAGAAAACATGATAATCAAATCGGTTTAAATTTTACTCAAGTTGTAGTACATGTACGGGTCTCAAAGTCGACTCAAGTAAAAGTAAAAAAAAAATTCAAATTCACTCACAGTAAAAGTTACTTTGCAAGGGGCGAAGGCATCTCCTGTGTGCTGCACAAAAGGAAATGGTGGTACAAATATGAAACCAGGGGTTCATTAATAATGACTTTCTGAATTAAAGTGAAAAAAAAGTTTTAACCCTATCTACACTGAACAAAAATATATACGCAAAACTTTTGTTTTTGCTCCCATTTTTCAGATCTAAAACTTTTACTGTATACACAAAATACTTACTCCTCTCAAATATTGATCACAAATCTGTCTAAATCTGTGTTAGTGAGCACTTAATAATCCATGCCACCTAAGGTGTGGCATGTCAAGATGCTGATTAACAGCATGATTATTGCACTGGTGTGCTTTAGGCTGCACACAATAAAAGGCCACTCTGAAATTTGCAGAGGGAATGCAGCTGAGATAGGCTCCAGCACCCCCCGCGACCCCAAAAGGGACGAGCGGTAGAACATGGATGGATGGATGGATGTCAAATACTGACGGACGTCTTGATACACTCACCCAGGGACCTTTTAGTTTCACTGTAGCTGGACCTTTGGGAAGACTGGATCGTGAGGCGGATTGGTGTGGCGTCTGTATCAATCCGTTGTGATGAAGAAGGAGCTGAGCCGGAAGGCAAAGCTCTTGATTTACCGGTTGATCTACATTCCCACCTTTTCCAAAATGGCGCTGCTGTATTGGCTGCTGTTGGCAGGAGCTCTGTGCTCTTGTGTCATCCTTTAGTGTTTCCCCCTTGTTTTCATGTGGTTTTTTTTTGCTTTTTGGTTGGGGACCCTTTGGGACTGTGTGCCAAGGGGTGGCAATTTTGTGACTTCTGCGGTGCTTTTTTGTGAACTTCTGGATCTGCCTCCCGGGAGCCTTTTGGCCATGGAGACCAGCTGCTGGGTCTCTGCCACACCAGAGTATGTTTGGAGAGACTGGAGGAGATGTGGATGTAGAGACAGAGCTGCGGAGCTGGCGCTGAGCGCCGGGACGGACAGGCTTCACAGTGTCTTGGCTGAATGAGCAGGTATCGGACACTTCGGTCTCCTTCGACGCATCCATGCGTCTCGCTCATCCATGCAGACTGGACACTGGCCGTGAGTTGGTGGGCGGCCAAGGGTGCAGTCGACTCTCTTGGTTGCTTTGTTGGGTCTGCTCCTGTCTCTGGCCATGCTCCCCCCACCCCAGCAGACAATGGCATGGAACACAGCAGAGGCCACCACAGTGTATTACTTTTGGGGCTGTGTGTAGAAATGGCTGGTTGCATCAGCTCTGCTCTTTTAATGTCTTTAATGTCCTTTGTGCTCTGTCATGTTTGATGCTTCCCTCTTACGCACATGTTTTTAGGTGCTATGGCCAAGAGGTTTTTTTTTTCTTCTTTGGCCTCAGTCTGGACCACCTCTCCAGGGGCCCAAGCATAGACTGAATCCCCCCCACCTTCCTCCCTGTTTCTCACCATTTTTGTAAGAAGCTCCGGAAGTTGGCAGACCCGTCAGCGATCCTGTTCTGTCTCCCTGTAATGTTTGTCTGCTCTTGAATGGTATTGTGCTGAAAATGTTAATTTCCCCTCGGGGATTATTTAAGTATTTCTGATTCTGATTCTGACCTGTGGCCATGAGCTTTGGGTTATGACCGAAAAGACAAAATCACGGCCAAAATACTTTTTTTCGTCAGGTGGCGGGGCTCTCCCTTAGAGATAAGGTGAGAATCTTTGTCATTAAGGGAAAAGCTCAGAGTAAAGCTGCTGCTCCTTCACATCGAGAGATGCCAGATGAGGTGTTTAGGGCACGTCCGACCGGTAGGAGGCCCCTGGGAAGACCCAGTCCACGTTGGGGGGGACTATGTCTCCCAGCTGGCCTGGGAACGCCTCAGGATCCCTAGGGAGGAGCTGGACGAAGTGGCTGGGGAGAGGGAAGTCTGGGCTTCTCTGCTTAGGCACTGCCCCCGTGAACTGAACCTGGATAACTGAAAAAAGATGGATGGACAGTACAAAACGGTATTAGAGAGAGGCGATATGGCCTTAAATCTACATTGCGATATATATTGCTGCCTGTTGCGATAACAATATATATCCCGATATATAATTTGGCATATAAATGATAATAGAACCATTTCAAAATGAGTTACAAAAGACGTACGGAGTAACATATTGCGTCATTTCCAGTTGTATTATTTTCTCGAAATTATTATTATTAATCTACATGTTAATTTATTGTTTGTATCTGGTTACTTTTTGTTGTAACGTGTTTCTATCTACACTTCTGTTTAAATGTAATACAGTAAGCACTTATTCTTCTGTTGTTTGGATACTTTACATTAGTTTTGAGAGATACTACAAATTTGGGGATCATTTCAACACCGAGTAGTCACAGGGGCAGTATAGGTCATATTAATACTGATAATGATACAGTACTTTTCTTTTTTTATTACAACTATAATCAGATAACAATACCAATTAACATTCAAATGATTTCCTTATCCCTTTCTATTACAGACAACATGTATAATACATTCAATAGTGCACAATAACTAAACAAAAGTCAAAATTACTATTGGCTCATAATTCCTGAATATATAAACAACAAAAAATACAAAAACTAATTTTGTAAAAAATTAATACTATCAATCTAATCAGTGTAGTATCAACCATATACAGATACTATACCTGATATCATTGCTGTCGGTAACTGTATCGATCTATCTAGCTTAACGGTTAGCTGTGCATTTATGCATACTACAGTGTATAATGTAGCATGTTTAGCTATTCCTTGTCCTTTAGACCTCCAGTAATAATTTAAGAAACGTGGTTCAATTGCCGCAATAGAGGCGGGGATTTGTGAATTAGATGCTGCACTGTGGAGGGACATTAGCCATTTGCGAGGACGCTACAGTGTGGAAAATACCTTTTTTTTTCTCGCTTGTCACTGTTTAATTTCCGGGACACGCGTAAAATGTGTCATCAACATGCTTTAATCAAGATAAGAGGATTGTATTAAAAGGTATATCGTCGGCCAAATTCATACATCAACATCGCAACTCGGGCTGTCAAACGATTAAAATATTTGATCGCTATTAATCGCATTGTTCATAGTTAACTCAAAATTAATCGTGATTAATCGCAGATAGATATAATTTTTCATCATTAATAAGTGTACCCACGACAGATAATTTTCATGTTTTAACACCATGACTGGAAAATTAATTTGCTTTAATGAAATGTCTTTTAAACATTATGATTTTTTAAACAGCTCAACACATAAACACGCTTTTAATGACAATTTCAAAAAAATTGCCTGCAGTGTGTTGGTGTCTTGCCAGAGTTTGTGTTTTGTAGGATTAAAGAATTTGTATTATTGCTTTAGGAGCAATTGCATTTAGAGAAGGAGCTACACCATGTTTATATACATACAATAACACAAAATGTGGATTGTTACGATCATGCTTTGATTGTCAAAGAAGTTAGGTAATGTAAAATGTGATATATCTAGCTAAATAAATGCTTATGATATTCTGTACATTTCATAATGACCCATTACCTCCCTGCTTGGCACTCAGCATCAAGGGTTGGAATTGGGGGTAAAATCACCAAAATGATTCCCGAGCGCGGCCACCGCTGCTGCTCACTGCTCCCCTCACCTCCCAGGGGGTGGAACAAGGGGATGGGTCAAATGCAGAGGGTAATTTCACCACACCTAGTGTGTGTGTGACTATCAGTTGTACTTTACTTTTTTTAAATGTACAAGTTAAGGGTATTCATATCTCTGCATGACAATGTCCTAACTTTCTCTATTTACTAATCAAATGTAACATTCAGTCCGCTAAACATTCTCTAATTAAGGACTCAGCCAGAACAAGTTATAAAATAATTTACACTTTATTTCAATCTGCCAGAAAAGTTCTCCCCCCCATATTCCTCAAATTATGTACTAGCATTTTTAAGCGCTATTACAGAATAACATTACAAAACATATTTGACAAAGCATGATCGTAATGTAAGACATTTCTATTTTACTAATGTACTAAACTGGATGTAAAGCGTAGTGCTTTTATTTTGAAGCCGGAAAAGTGTGATTGGTTTGAGAAGGTGTCTTGACAATAATTGATGTGCAGTGTTGGGTTAGTTACTGAAAACCAGTAACTAGTTACAATTACTAGTTACTTAATTTCAAAAGTAACTCAGTTACTAACTCAGTTACTTACATCAAAAAGTAATGCGTTACTGTGAAAAGTAACTATTTAGTTACTTCTTTTTTTCTTCTTTTTTTTTAAAGCTCCCATTAATGCCCTTTTAGCCTTCATTACAATACTGTTATTGCACTGGAGAATAATACAATCTGTTGATCAACTTGACATGCATTTTTATTTTCATTTTAACATAATTAATGAAAAACAGTGCAACATAAAAAGGCATTTCTCCTTTCTTTAAACTTGGACCAATGACCATTAATAAAAAACAACTTAAAGTGCAACATAAGAAGGCACATCATCTTCCTTGAAACATAAATAGTGAAATAAAGCCTGATGCTGCTGTCTTTCACACTTGGAGCCATGGATTGTACAATCCTTGTTTTCAGTGGCAGGACCATTGACACAGATGGTGAAGTTTCAGTGCTCAGTAGAGATGTAACACTTTTGAGGGGTTTAAGCACCTGGAGGACCTCCTGTGCCACTCTCACATCATCATCAGACAGGTTGATGATGTCTTTGACATTTTTCTTCAGGGTGTTGTGGGTCAATGCAGAGTATATAGCTGCCTGCTGCTCCAACATATCATAAGTGGAGTTCCACTTCGTTGGGACATCATGTATGAGCTTTATGAGTAGGCAGCTTTAGCATTTCTTGCTTTGTCTTAAGTACATGAGCAGCTGTTGTGCTAGGAAACCTCCTTCCTGATCCATCCTATTGACTGAGATGTGGTGCCAAATTCACTAAATGATAAATAATGATAAATGGGTTATACTTGTATAGCGCTTTTCTACCTTCAAGGTACTCAAAGCGCTTTGACAGTATTTCCACTTTCACCCATTCACACACACATTCACACACTGATGGCGGGAGCTGCCATGCAAGGCGCTAACCAGCACCCATCAGGGGCAAAGGGTGAAGTGTCTTTCCCAAGGACAAAACAGACGTGACTAGGATGGCAGAAGGCGGGGATTGAACCCCAGTAACCAGCAACCCTCCGATTGCTGGCATGGCCACTCTACCAACTTGGCCTGTGCAAAGCGCCTATCTGTGGTCCCAGTCCTGCCTCATTCACTGCATTTATGTGATTTTTGGCATTATCACTTGTGACTGGGATATTTTTATCTTCCATTCCTCCACTGCTTGTGTCAGTACCTGTGCAAGGTGACTCTCGTAGAGGGGGCGTGTCTTCTCATCTGCCAGTCTGCTGTGATGAAGTGAGCGCTTATCGTCACATAGTTTCCCTGGACGTGCACCAGTCCGTCGTGAGCGCAACAGATGATGCTCTGGATAGTTCATCCACAACTTTTTTCTTCTCCTGCTCATAAAGATCTGGCACAATCTTATCGCTGAAGTGGGTGCGCGACGGGATGTCGTAACGTGGCTCAAGCACGTTCAGCATGTGTTTAAAACCCTCGTCTTGCACAACCGAGTCTGCTCCTATAAACACACCGATTGAATGGCGCGGGGCGTTCAAGCTCCTCCGTTACTCCGCTCGCCATGACCACGCTGTGTGTGGACTGAACGTGCATGCGAACAACCTTTTTGTTTTGTTTTATATATCAAACCGCGGATCACGTGTGTGCCTCCCCTTCCCACAGCCACACCCAGACACACACACACGCCTCTTTTCTTCTCTCCGGCGTGTGACAGAGGAAGATTCAGAAGAAAGACACCGCAGCGCTTCTGTTTCTAGCCGATACTACATAAAAAATAACGGAAAATAACGCAGTAACGCATCATGTAAAAACGGTAACTGAGTTACTGAATATAAAAAAATAACGCGTTAGATTACTAGTTACCGCCGAAACTAACGGCGTTACAGTAACGCGTTACAAAGTAACGCGTTAGTCCCAACACTGTTGATGTGGGACCAGACAATAAAAAAAAAGTCCCCATTCGACTTCCTGCCAAGTGCCTACCATCTTTCATTTCTGTTGAGCTTTTATGACATATTACTAAAGCAGTCACAGTAACAATCTACATTTTATGTTATCAATGCATCTTAACTGTAATCTAAACACGGACGTGACGCACCACCCACCTCTGAATGACACGCACAACAACCAAATAGTGCTTTCTTGTCGGGAGAACAACTTGCCATGACCTGATATTTCCATAATGTACCATTTTTTTGGTCCACTTCTGCTCGCTATTTTCCCGCTTGTGGTTCATCAGTGTCAAGTGAAAGGAGCAAAGTTCCCCCCGCTACAGAACGGCCCGAGGGTGAAAAAGGACATGTGTGCGTTAATCACGCATTAAAGTATTATAGTGCCATTATAGGGACTTATAGTTAACGCTTTATTATCGCGTTAATTTTGACAGCCATAATCGCAACCCTATGCAGTGCTGCAATACATCTAATAAACTGATACTTTTTACAACCTGGGGTCAGTGCTTCACTTTCTCTGTCACCAGCTGACTTGTTGGGACTTTCTGTGCCATCTTTGTCTCCTCTGGAAATAGAGCTAATTGCACATCCGGGAATAATTTCCCCCCACAGTTCACACCATAGCACACATGCAGTCATGAAAGTCTGCTTTATAAATACATGACGCAGTCTAGTTACCCACAGCTATTTCCTTGTGGGTGTAGATTAAAGCCCCTAGACTCAATTCAATGCATTATCTAAACGTGCATGGCTGCGTGTGATGTTGAGTACAGAGACGAAGTTGCATGGGCGTGTGAGACCTTTTGCCTACATCGGGGTGTTACATGAAAACCACAAACATGATGCGGCAGATGCACCTGTTTCAAAAGCATCAGTCACACATGGGATGGGAGATAAACAATCCAATGTGTAACACCAATTCGGCCAAAAGCTTCCTACACGTCAGCGTGGGGCATGAAAAGCAACAAACACAACTAAACACCAGATGAGATAACATATCACGGCTTCCAGGAAAAGGTATTGCACACCAAGTGCTGTCTTGCTGACATGTTTTGAATGATTGTATACTGCTATGAATTATGGCCCCAATTAAACTGCTCCTCTAAATGCAGACATACAATACATGGGGGCAAAAAGACACACTATATGTTTTGTAGCCGCTCCCCTCACACTGAATGTTTAACGTGCTGCAGGACATTTAACCAAGTAACACGTGATAACAGTCTTAAGATTAGGGACAGGTACCTTTTGCATTTCAATCAATACAGTATCAATACCTGTTCTCAACAATATCAATTTTCTGTACTTCCGTGTCCTTTTGTGTTAATACATTTCTTTAACAATAAAATCTAATTTTTATTTTACATTTAACAATGAGATAATAATGATCCAGATGTTATATCTTGTTTTCTTACAGTTCTGAGTTACATTTGCAAGTATCATATAGTAGATGTTGCATGCAGTTGTAATTCCAAGGTAGTATTGTGTAGGCCAGTGGTGTCAAACTCATTTAAGCTCGGGGGCCACATAGAGGAAAATATATTCCCAAGTGGGCCGGACTGGTAAAATCATGGCATGATAACTTTAAAATAAAGACAACTTCAGGTTGTTTTCTTTGTTTTACTTTGGCCAGGAAATAAAACAAGCACATTCTGAAAATGTACAAATCACAAATAATCCTCTTGACAAAACACTTCAAGTTTGTTGAATATTCTAAGGAAAAAATGCTGGAGTTCTAAAAAAACAATAAACTTAGACTTTGTCTCAGTGTATTTACAAAGCCATGGTTAAATATTAAGTCACAGCCTATCTGGGATTGAACAAAAAACACAATAAACCGATGGAAACTTTTCTAGGTATCAAAAACCTCATTTGTCATGTACACGAATTAATCCTGTGCTAACTCAACTAACCATAAGAAAGAGGGTTGAGTTTAGGGCTGGGCGATATGGCCTTTTTTTAATATCACGATATTTTAAGGCCATATCGCGATACACGATATATATCTCGATATTTTGCCTTAGCCTTTAATGAACACTTGATGCATATAATCAATCAATCAATCAATGTTTATTTATATAGCCCTAAATCACAAGTGTCTCAAAGGGCTGCACAAGCCACAACGACATCCTCGGTACAGAGTCCACATAAGGGCAAGGAAAACTCACCCCAGTGGGACGTCGATGTGAATGACTATGAGAAACCTTGGAGAGGACCGCATATGTGGGTAACCCCCCCCCCCCCCCCCGCCCCCCTCTAGGGGAGACCGAAAGCAATGGATGTCGAGTGGGTCTGACATAATATTGTGAAAGTCCAGTCCACAGTGGATCCAACACATCAGCGAAAGTCCAGTCCACAGTGGATCCAACACAACAGTGACACAGCAGTATGATGATTCTATGTGTCTACATTAAAACATTCTTCTTCATACTGTATTAATATATGCTACTTTAAAACTTTCATGCAGAGATGGAAATCACAACTAAAAAAATCACTATTTTTTTCATACGGTGTTGATCTGGAAATATTTGCCTCTGCATTTTGATGGTGTGGGCGTGTGGCACCGAACGGAGATGTTGACATGCGGAGTAAGCACTCTTCATTCTCTAGCAGGTGACTTTTCAAATGATGCTACATATTAGCAGTAATGCTACTTTTTATAGCAACGCTTTTGCACCACACTTGACAAATTACGGTTGTCTGTTCGACATATTCCCACTTGAAGCCAAACCACCGCCAGACGATGGACCCCCTGCTGTTTTTTGGGGGAATTAATTATTCCTTCATTTGTTACCAGATTCACACCTTCTCTCTCTCGTATTGCCACTCGCACGGCTGCGCTAGCATTACAGCTAACGTTACCCACGCTGCTACCTCTTTGCTGCGTGAGGGCGTATACGTATGTGACGTATGTCGTGACAGTATGTGACGTATGTAAGAAGGCGCGCTTGTCTGTCTGTGAGAAGGAGACACAGGAAAGAGTGAGGAGTGCCTGTAGTGTAATGCCAGCAGTTAAAAGCAACTGCGTGAGAACGTGTACTCGAATATCACGATATAGTCATTTTCTATATCGCACAGAGACAAACCCGCGATATATCGCGTATATCGATATATCGCCCGGCCCTAGTTGAGTTACATTCTGCGTTGATTTTTCTCATTTTTGACAAAGACATTTTGGGCCAATGAGGTTTCCAAATAACAATGTGTTTAAAAACTGCCGTTTTACGTTTCGTTTGGGTCGAGGGAGAAGAGTCGCAGCCACACTTTACTGTGTACCTCTATGAACCGTTTGCTTGCCAAACAGAACTGCTATTGTGACATCCAGTGGACACATATACCACAGCAGCTTCTTTCATTAAAAAAAAAATCAGCTCATTTTTAATCTTATCACGTGGGCCACGGCCCAGATAAAATGGTAAATAAATGGTAAATGGGTTGTACTTGTATAGCGCTTTTGTACCTTTTTAAGAACCTCAAAGCACTTTGACACTATTTCCACATTCACCTATTCACACACACACATTCACACATTCACACACTGAAACCTGTTTGTGGGCCTGATTCGGCCTGCGGGCCACATGTTTGACAGCCCTGGTGTAGGCTATGGCGTGTTGCCTAGTCAGGGAGTAGTCTTTGCTATTAAGCTGGATCTAGTCTTATTTTGCACCCTAAAAAGGGTTTATACTGCAAGTATTGTTTTTTATACACCAGCTGTATGATTGTAACGTGCATTTTAGCTGTAGTTTTCATTACCACATCTGGAGTTGTTGAACTAGCCATGTAAACTTGCTAATGCTAATCAGTAGCATGTCTATGGCAACTCCAATGTAAATTAGCATCGATCTGGCACATTTTGAAAGGTGGCGTCTTACTGTACATTCAAGTGTTTTCTATCAGGCATACTTGCTTTGTTGGCATGGAAAATTGCAACATTATCTTGACACAGTCCAATTGAGTGCTGCTAGAGTGCCTGTTTGAAATGACTGAGTCAGCAATCGAACATGACGTCACATGCAACAAAGGTATCGAAATATGGCACAGTTTAATTTTTACTACCGACGGACTTTAGTTCGTGCCTGTAAAAAGTATCTCTACTTGGGATTGATCCCTTTGTTGTATTTCTCACTGTGTTGACAAGATTAACAATACTTTCACCTGCAACAGGTACTATTTGGAATATGTTTCCTGCTTACGCCACATTGTTTCCCTGAGGACTGCAATGACATACTGGCGTCATCGTAGAATTTGCATTATTTGCCATGACACAAGAGCGATATGTGCTTTCGTGTCAGGCTCTCCAAAAGTCTGTTCACTATATTTGCTGATAGTTTTTTTACATTTAGCAACAAAGTCGCTAATTTGGCAACATGGATCCCTTCTGCACCGTCTTCTTATTCTCTGGTAGTCAAGTTGCGTTATGTTATGTGTTTATGACGGCGAACAGGTAGTGCCAAATGTATTTGCTGCAGTCCAAATTTGTATGTGGCGGGCCACACTCCATGAGAATTACTGCACCAAAACAATCTGCATTTCAAAGAGTCCTGCCCACTATTATTAAATGTGTATTGAATCCAGCTTAGGCTGACTCAATGGTGCAGACATTAAAACATTGAAATGTTCTGTCAGGTTGTCATAGATGAGTTATTACTACGTTTGAATACATTGAAATATAATGGGATGAACCCACCACTAGAGATAAACACTCCCACACAATATACAATGTAACTCAATACCCTAGACAACTTGGATCTATTTATACTAGCAGGAGTGACTAAGAATCATGGGACTACTCAGCCATGCTTCCTTTGAACAAGGTTAAACATCTTCTTCTTAGAATTACAGGAATATAAATGTATTAGCTGTAAAAAATTAAAAAATAAAAACTATTTAGACTGCATAGCAGTTTGTGTGGAACATGATGATCAAAAGCTCAATTCAAACAAATGAGAGATATACAATATCAAAAACACGTAAATGATACAAATCCATTGTGCCAGATGATCACTTATGTAATTGGCAAATACTATACTGCAAATGTTGGTATCAATTCGATACCAAGTAAATACAGAGCCAGCCAGTATTGCACATACCAAAGAGATTTTGCTACTTTTTTGAAGATCAAGAAGTAATTTTATGATTTTTGCCTTTAATTTATTGATCGTGACTATCAACAAAATAAAACACATGATACACAAAATATTATAGGCATGGCGAGGAGGTCAGTATTTTGCTACGAGTACAGTAGTGTTTCTCACCTTCTTTATCGTTGTGCTGGCACTTGCAACTTTCCTCGGTTCACATTATAATAAATGATAAATGGGTTATACTTGTATAGCGCTTTTCTACCTTCAAGGTACTCAAAGCGCTTTGACAGTATTTCCACATTCACCCATTCACACACACATTCACACACTGATGGCGGGAGCTACCATGCAAGGCGCTAACCAGCAGCCATCAGAGGCAAAGGGTGAAGTGTCTTGCCCAAAGACACAACGGACGTGACTAGGAAGGTAGAAGGTGGGAATTGAACCCCAGTAACCAGCAACACTCCGATTGCTGGCACAGCCACTCTACCAACTTCGCCACGCCGTCCCTATGAGTTATTTTGCTGTCTACTGTTTTAGCTAAACTGTCTGTCAGGATTCCACACCCCTATGCTAAATGTGGGCCAAAAGTCTGAATCTGAAATAAAAGATCTTAAACTGGAAAAAAATAAAATAAACTAACTGTAAAAAAATAAGATTTTAATCTGAAAAAAACGAAGCTCAAACATTAAAAAAAAGTGAAAGTGAAAATTAAAAAAAATAATTTGTTCAATAAAAAAATCCAGTTTGAATCATAATTATATTCAACCTAAAAAAATTGTGTGCACTTCTTTTTTTTTTTTTTTAATAAAAATGCTGATGCATTTTTCAAAATTCAACATCACAACTTGATTTTTCTGATTTAAAATTGTATACAAAACTTTTGGCTTTAATTTAGCTCCATAAATAGCTTGTTACAAGCGATGTTTCGCCATACAATAACCGAAAATAGCAGGTGGTAAAACGGTATACAAAAACTGGGGCAAACTTTTGGCAAAATGTTTTGTCAAAAACCCAACCATACCAAAAGTAGCGCGTACGAAAACAAAGGTACTTTTCAGTTTCTTCCAGTCAGACAAGCTTTTAGATATACTAGATTGAATATTTTACCGCACATTATGAACCATGAACTTGATCAAAATTTTTTTACGAAAAAACAAAATAATGCATTTATTCTCTTTTGTTACAGACAACTGTTTAAAGGCCTACTGAAATGAGATTTTCTTATTTAAACGGGGATAGCAGGTCCATTCTATGTGTCATACTTGATCATTTTGCGATATTGCCATATTTTTGCTGAAAGGATTTAGTAGAGAACATCGACGATAAAGTTCGCAACTTTTGGTCGCTGATAAAAAAGCCTTGCCTGTACCGGAAGTAGCAGACGATATGCGCGTGACGTCACCGGTTGTGGAGCTCCTCACATCTGCACATTGTTTACAATCATGGCCACCAGCAGCGAGAGCGATTCGGACTGAGAAAGCGACGATTACCCCGTTAATTTGAGCGACGATGAAAGATTTGTGGATGTGGAAAGTGAGAGTGAAGGATTAGAGGGCAGTGGAAGCGATTCAGATAGGGAAGATGCTGTGAGAGGCGGGTGGGACCTGATATTCAGCTGGGAATGACTAAAACAGTAAATAAACACAAGACATATATATACTCTATTAGCCACAACACAACCAGGCTTATATTTAATATGCCACAAATTAATCCCGCATAACAAACACCTCCGCCCGTCTATATAACCCGCCAATACAAATCAAACACCCGCACAACACACTCAATCCCACAGCCCAAAGTACCGTTCACCTCCGCAAAGTTCATACAGCACATATATTTCCCCAAAGCCCCCAAAGTTACGTACGTGACATGCACATAGCGGCACGCACGTACGGGCAAGCGATCAAATGTTTGGAAGCCGCAGCTGCGTACTCATGGTAGCGCGTATCCAACTCAAAGTCCTCCTGGTAAGAGTCTGTGTTGTCCCAGTTCTCCACAGGCCAATGGTAAAGCTTGACTGTCATATTTCGGGAATGTAAACAATGAAACACCGGCTACGTGTTTGTGTTGCTGCAGCCGGCTGCTAATACACCGCTTCCCACCTACAGCTTTCTTCTTTGCTGTCTTCATTGTTCATTAAACAAATTGCAAAAGATTCACCAACACAGATGTCCAGACTACTGTGGAATTTTGCGATGAAAACAGACGACTTAATAGCTGGCCACAATGCTGTCCCAAAATGTCCGCTACAATCTGTGACGTCACGCGCAAACGTCATCATACCGAGACGTTTTCAGCAGGATATTTCGCGGGAAATTTAAAATTGCACTTTACTAATCTAACCCGGCCGTATTGGCATGTGTTGCAATGTTAAAATGTCATCATTGATATATAAACTATCAGACTGCGTGGTCGGTAGTAGTGGGTTTCAGTAGGCCTTTAAACATAGTTGAAATCTTAAAAACAAAAGTAAAAACTATTATAGACTTTTGTTTAAAGGCCTACTGAAATGAATTTTTTTTATTTAAACGGGAATAGCAGATCCATTCTATGTGTCATACTTGATCATTTCGCGATATTGCCATATTTTTGCTGAAAGGATTTAGTAGAGAAAATCGACGATAAAGTTCGCAACTTTTGCTCGCTGATAAAAAAAGCCTTGCCTGTACCGGAAGTAGCGTGACGTCACAGGAGCTAGTATTCCTCACAATTCCCCGTTGTTTACAATGGAGCGAGAGAGATTCGGACCGAGAAAGTGACGATTACCCCATTAATTTGAGCGAGGATGAAAGATTCGTAGATGAGGAACGTTACAGTGAAGGACTTGAGAGGCAGTGATGGACGTATCTTTTTTTGCTCTGACCGTAACTTAGGTACAAGCTGGCTCATTGGATTCCACACTCTCTCCTTTTTATATTGTGTATCACAGATTTGTATTTTAAACCATCTCAGATACTATATCCTCTTGAAAATGAGAGTCGAGAACGCGAAATGGACATTCACAGTGACTGAACATGTAAATACACGATTAATAATTCAGCTTTGCGAAGCTAAAAAAATAGAAGCTAACCTAGCTACGTAGCCAACGTGATAGCATCAGTCTCAAATGCAGATAGAAACTAAATTTTAAAAAACCCTGACTGGATGGATAGACAGAAGATCAATAATACTATTAAACCATGAACATGTAAATACACGATTAATAATATTCAGCTTGGCGAAGCTAAAAAACAGAAGCTAACCTAGCTACGTAGCCAACGTGATAGCATCAGTCTCAAATGCAGATAGAAACTAAATTAAAAAAAAACCCTGACTGGATGGATAGACAGAAGATCAATAATACTATTAAACCATGAACATGTAAATACACGATTAATAATATTCCGCTTGGCGAAGCTAAAAAAACAGAAGCTAACCTAGCGACGTAGCCAACGTGATAGCATCAGTCTCAAATGCAGATAGAAACTAAATAAAAAAAACCCTGACTGGATGGATAGACAGAAGATCAATAATACTATTAAACCATGAACATGTAAATACACGATTAATAATATTCAGCTTGGCGAAGCTAAAAAAACAGAAGCTAACTTAGATGCGGCGGCGGGCATTGTACGCTTTTGACGACACCCCGGCCGCCATCAGAGTCGGCAAGAAACATATATTTCCCCAAAGTTACGTACGTCACATGCACATATCGACACGCACGTACGGGCAAGCGATCAAATGTTTGGAAGCCAAAGCTAGACTCACCGTAGTGCGTCTGCTATCCTGCTCAAAACACAACACAACCTCCTGGTGTTGGTGTTGCTGTAGTCCGCTGCTCCACCGATCGCACCTACAACTTTCTTATTTGCAGTCTCTATTGTCCATTAAACAAATTGCAAAAGATTCACCAACACAGATGTCCAGAATACTGTGGAATTTTGTCGAAGAAAACAAGAGGCTTTTCTATCGGGTCCGACGGGGTCCAACCACTTCCGTTGCTTTTGTTACGTCACACGCATAAATCATATCCAAATGAGTTTTTCAACCGGAAGTGTGGCGGGAATTTTAAAATTGCACTTTATAAGTTAACCCGGCCGTATTGGCATGTGTTGCAATGTTAAGATTTCATCATTGATATATAAACTATCAGATTGCGTGGTTGGTAGTAGTGGCTTTCAGTAGGCCTCTAAATCCTTTGGCTTTTTGCCTGCATAGCCCTCCTGTGTCAATAACAATATCTATAATAGGGCTGTCAAAAATAACAAAGTTAAATCTTGTGATTAATCACAAAAATTATCGCATTAATCATGTATTAATTTATGATGACCGGGCATGTTCCTTTACCAATTTACCTTAACCACTGATGGTTACTTGAAAAGTGAAGCGGGTTGTTATTCAGTCATGGATCATATAAATGCATACGTCTGTGCAAAGAAGAGTGTGGAGACTCTGACAGGTGTGCTCAGTGGCAACTTTCCCCACTCAATTACACTTGGACTGGACTTTAGATAAAACTATTACCAATTTTTTTTGCAAAAAAATGATAAACATTTAAAATATGTTCCTGTATGACATTCTGACAGTAAAATTGCATTTCTGTCCAAATCTTCAATCCTTTTTTTTCCTTTTTTAAAAAAAATTGAGACAAAGATTATTTATGTATTTAATATTTGTTTGATTACTATGGTGCATTGTATATTTGTTCACTGTTTTGTTACAGAAAACAAGGAAATTGGATACAATTGCTATGGTATGGAAAGGGGTAGGCTCTGCTTCTTCCTACTCCTTTTCGGACGTGCTGTAATGAAACAACTGGAAATGTGTGATGCATTACATTGTATCGTATGCATGTTCGAAATAAACTGAAACTGAACTGAACTGAATATTGGTGTCTTTTTCTAAGTTAATTTTACTTATACAAGTGAGTATTCACCTTTAATTAATCATTATTAATCCAAATTCAAACGTGTATTAATCTGATTTTAAAAGAGTAATCATTTGACAGCACTAATATACATACAGTCGTGGTCAAATGTTTACATACACTTGTAAAGAACATAATGTCATGGCTGTCTTGAGTTTCCAATCATTTCTACAACTCTTATTTTTTTTGTGATAGAGTGATTAGTCAAAAGTATACATACAGCAATGTTAATATTTGGTTACATGTCCCTTGGCAAGTTTCACTGCAATAAGGTGCTTTTGGTAGCCATCCACAAGCTTCTGGCAAGATTGTGGTTGAATTTTTGACCACTCCTCTTGACACAATTGGTGCAATTCAGCTAAATGTGTTGGTTTTCTAACATGGACTTGTTTCTTCAGCATTGTCCACACGTTTAAGTCAGGACTGTGGGAAGGTCATTCTAAAACCTTAATTCTAGCCTGATTTAGCCATTCCTTTACTACTTTTGACGTGTGTTTGGGGTCATTGTCCTGTTGGAACACCAAACTGCGTCCAAGACCCAACCTCCGGGCTGATGATTTTAGGTTGTCCTGAAGAATTTGGAGGTAATCCTCCTTTTTCATTGTCCCATTTAAAGCACCAGTTCCATTGGCAGCAAAACAGGCCCAGAGCATAATAATACCACCACCATGCTTGACGGTAGGAATGGTGTTCCTGGGATTAAGGGCCTCACTTTTTCTCCTCCAAACATATTGCTGGGTATTGTGGCCAAAGAGCTCAATTTTTGTTTAATTTGACCACATAACTTTCCTCCAGAAGATCTTATCTTTGTCCATGTGGTGTCAGATGAAACAAAAATTGAGCTGTTTGGTCACAATACATTGCTGTATGTATACTTTTGACCCAGCATATTTGCTCACATTTTCAGTAGACCCATAATAAAAGCACCAAACTTTATGAATGTTTTTTGTGACCAACAAGTATGTGCTCCAATCACTCCATCACAAAAAAATAAGAGTTGTAGAAATTATTGGAAACTCAAGACAGCCATGACATTATGTTCTTTACAAGTGTATGTCAACTTTTGATCGTGACTGTATATACCATATTTGAACAACAAAAAAACAGAGATATCTTTGAATTGATATTATGATATTGGGATGATCCGGCAATCCCCAGCAGCAACTCAAAACACGTGTGGTAAATTTACGATAATTAAATCATAAGTCACATTCGGTGGATGCAGGTATTTATGAACAAAAAATACGTGATTTTATGCAATATATTTTAAGTATTAATACAATGTTGTTGTTTTTTTATTCGAGCATATTTGATGGGAAACAGCTAGTTTCTGGCCACTTCTGGTTACGTAATTGTTCTCCCTTAAGTGAAGCTCGAATTGAAAACATTCTTCTCGGGGTGTTACAGACCAATATTTTCGCGTGGACGTGTTTGTGTGTGTCGTGACGTTACCGTGTGTGTCCGTCGTGTGTGTGTTTGTGTGTGTTTCTTCTTTCTTCGGCGACAGTTTTGCAACATTGCAGTTGATAAACAAAGCCACGTGCTGTAGGGGGAAGTTTCCGATGTGGGCGGGGCTTCTGAGCTCCGGGAGCCTATAAGAAGCCGCGCAGTGACAACAACAGAAGAGTCTTCAAGGAGACACGCATAGCAACACTTCCTGTAACTTTCGACTTTATTTTTTATATTTACTCCACTCTCGTCAAGCACAGGATGCCCTTTTTGGGACAAGATTGGAGATCGCCGGGTCAAAGTTGGGTTAAAACCGAGGAGGGATGGAAGAGGACGGCGGTGGACGAAACGAACAACAATGTCACCGTGGAGAGGTTTGTCAACAGCTTGAACGGAAAATGACGTCTTTTGGTTGGAGTAGGAGAATAATGTGGACATTAATGGATATATATGTCCGTTTGTTGCTACTCTCTAAACTATTAATACGCACACCAGTAAGAGGATTAACTCTGCTAGTCACTAAAACTGGGTTTGTGTTAATACGCGATTAATCGGAATGTGATCCAGGTGTTTTGTCGTCTTTCATACGTCCGTGTTACGAACAACGTGTGCTAAAGGAGTAACTTGATACCATTTTTTGTGAAATGGAATGTGTGTGTGTGCTTTTTCGTAGCTTCTGCAAGGCAGAGAAGGAGAGCAACTTCAACAAGGAAAACTTGCTGCTGACTCTCAGCTACGACATGGCTGCCAAGAAGAGGAAAAAAGACCTGATGAACAACAACACTAAAGTTCCATGTGAGTCACGTGAACGAGTCGTTCCGAACGGTTAGCATCTCCACTAGGTGAAGAAAGGAAACCAGTTAACGTGCCATTAATTGTGCAGCTATTATTGCATTTTAATACATTCATCACATTTTTTTTTCCATTTGCTTAAACGCAATTGTGTCTTTTTTAAAAAGATATACACAATTTTCCAAACACCACATTCATTCCATTTTCTTAATTCCTAGATTATTGGCAAAATGACACACTTCGGTCAAAACATATGCCCATTCATCAAAATAAAGCAAACATTTGTAAAAATGCAGTTTTATTGTCATCTCACTCACACAGACTTCAAATGATAAGACACTATTGGAGTGAGTTACCCACAACAGTGACAAATACAAAACACATTTGTAAAAACCCCTATTTTACTTGGGGCATTTTGCCCTACCTTTTTAGCATATGTGATGAATGATTACTGTAACTAGACAAAATATATTGGAAAATCTACAGCAATCGTCATTGTTTACTTTGAAGTGGGCCTATACGTAAGGACCTAAAAGTAAAAATATCCTGTAATCTTTTCAAGAACTGCTCAACAATGATGCTGCAAACTGAAAATATGTATTTTTACCACAGTCCGGTAAAGTAACATATCACAGTAGTCAACAATGACATGCAGTACAAATTAAAATCTGAGACAAATAAAAAGGTTTGAAAAAAAACCTGGAGATAAAGATGTGTGTATCACAATCCTAGTGTGTAAAGTGTGAAAATGTGTATCACAATCGTTATGTGTGCAAAATGTGAAGATGTGTGTATCACAATCCTTATATGAGTGCAAGATGGGAAGGTGTGTGTAAAGCATTGTGTGTAATATTTCGCAAAAACTGTGAAGCAGAGTCTATGCCTAATATTAGGCAAATCCGCACAGTGGTTTTGTTTACTGTGTGTGGACTTTGTTAACTGTGAAAATTTAAAATAGACCTGTGGAAAAACCAACTGATCGGATTCTTGCTTCAAATACAAAACTGTCCTCTTGCTGAGCTGCTGCCTCAGGCTGGACAAAACAAACATTCACTTGCCAAGCTTGTGAGTTTTTTTGTGAATCTCGTACCCACTTAACTTACTTGTGTGGGGGCATGTTGTGACAAGTGACTGGAGTAAATGCAGTAACTGATTTACTTCAGTGATGGACCTAGACCAGGGGTGTCAAACTAATTTGTAATGGCTGCTTTCAGAGGGCTGCTTTTTTTTAAATTAATTTAAATTATGCATGCGGGTAGTAACCTGTGATTAATCATGATTAATCGAAATGCTTATACATTTGATTATTAGATTTTTTTTATGTATGACTTGCTTTAAAATCATAAATATAGGTGACAAGCAGTTATTTAACTATTTGTTTTTATCTCTCAAAAATAGTTTTGCAATACAGTGTATAATATAATTGGCATGATCTGATGATATTAATGTTTAAAATATGCATATTTAAAGAATCAATGCATTTAGTTTAAAAAATAAAAAAGTATTTTATTGAAACCCATTTATTCCAGGCTTTCACGGGCCACATAAAATGATGTAGCGGGACAGAACTGGCCCACGGGCCTTGTGTTTGACACCTGTAACCTAAACAGAGCTTGCCATCTCTAGTCTTATACATGCAAATTCAACCAATGCCTACAAATTATGCACAACCTTGCAACTTCTCCAATGCCCGACTCTTCCATGCATTTTCAAAAAAAAAAGCAGCTGTAAATACGGACTATAAAAAGACACATAAGATAAAACTAATGTTAAAAATGCTAACATTTAATGCATAATGTATGATGAGAGGTAAAGAGCAGCGCAGCTTTAGGCACAAGAGTTGATCTCCTTTTTGGCCAATCAGCATTATTTTCACCAATTGACAATTTGTCTTTTAGCGGCGCTCAAGCGCGCACGTCACTGTGGGTTCAAAACTTATGCTTGTTTCTTGTGTAGACAAAGCAGAAACCGCAACGTGTAACAATATATCAACTCTTCATTGCTCAAAGAGCACATTTGTTGTTCTTCTGCATAGCTCAGACCTACTTCCTGTTCCTGTCTATGGTGCTAAGCCTTCTGGGTGATGTCGTATATACACATTTACGTCCTCGTTTACATGTATTTTTATAAATTTGAACAGATTTTCATTTGTAATGCTGACCTAGCAAAGAGGCAGCATTTACATGTTAGAGATGTTGAAGTGTGATGAAAATCTCTTAGTCTCTCATTTATCAACAAAGATTAATGCTATATATCACACAACAGTTCACAAATGCGCCTAACGTGCGGGTCTAAATGTGTTGGAACATAAATTAACGTTTAAAATGGACAAACACTTTAAATCTAGTGCTTTTTTAAAGTTAAGGATACAAGGAACACTTAAAGCTTTGGTAACATTTTAATAAAATCACAACTTGATTTAATGTTATTGAAAAAAATAACCCTCAAAACATTGCAACTTTTGCAGCATCTTTTTGAAAAAAGATGCCATATTTTAGACATTTTAAGCTGAAACAATCACAAAAAAGCCTGCGATATCCTGGAGGGACTGATGTATAACTTTCAGCTTTTCTAGGTTGGATTTATTTCATTCGGGGATGGTTTTTTTCCTGTGTATGAACCGTAGTGGAAAAAGTTTGGACACCCTAATGTAACTTTTATTATCAGCGTACGGCCATAGATTGGCACATGTTTGCAGGCAAACACAACAAAATTATATTTGATTAATTTCCCTTCCATGCCATGAACTCTATTTGGAGCCACTAATACAAATATTGTGTTCTCTCACAGATTTCCACCGGGAAAAGTGGATTTATGTTCATAAAGGAAGCACCAAGGAGGTAAAAGCATAACCTTATAGCTACGATAACATTTCCTCATTGCTAATGTAAATACGCCATGACAACTCGATACTCCTGTAACAGCCTGTTAATTAAATTCTCCCAGCGCCACGGATATTGTACTCTGGGAGAGGCCTTCAACCGCTTGGATTTCTGCAGCGCCATCAAGGACACCAGGAGGTTCAATTATGTCGTCAGAGTGAGTCCTCCTCCTTTGTTCTTTGTTGGGGGGGGGGGGTTAAAGTTTTGAGTGTGTGTACTGTGTAGGTTGTTATCAATGCCAAGCAGACAGTGCTGATGATATTAGCAAAGGTGGGTAGTTAGTAATTAGTTATATTTATACTGCATTACATTTACTAAACTAACTTTTTGGATACATTTTATTCGTCAAAGTAGGTTTAATGCAACATACGTTTTACTTATTTTTGTGAAAAAGAAATAATACTTGTATTCTGTTACATTGACTTTCATTCCGATCAGTGCAGCCATTTATATTAGCATTATATTTATAATCTATTGACTATACTGGGGTGATCAAGGGGATGGGTCAAATGCAGAGGACAAATTTCACCACACCTAGTGTGTGACAATCATTGGTACTTTAACTTTAACTTTATTGCTCGCAAAGACGTACGTACTTAATAGCTGGTTAGAGAGACTTCTTACAAGGGGCGCTGTCACCAATGGAACGTAAGCACTAATAACGTTTGACTCCATTTCACCACACACTGTAAAAAGTGACACGAGGCAGCACAACTCCTCAAAGTTTTACTAGCGAACTACAAAAAATAACAATATATCATGCGCTGTCATTTGTGTCAGTGGAAATGCAGACAATAATTCCACTTCCGCAAATGCTAACATTAGCCCAATTCTAACTGTGACTGCGAAATGTGCATATTTTGTAGTACATGCTGTCGTCGTGGCTCTCTGTCACACACACATTAACTATGGTAGTAGTCTAAGTACCATTAAAATAAATAGCTCCTAAATGAATCAGTACTTGAGTAGTTTGTTCACTGAATACTTACTTACTCAAGTAATTGTTTGGGTGACTACTTTTTATCTTTAGTTGAGTCATGTTACTCTAAAGTGACAGTACTCTTACTTGAGTACAATTTTTGGCTACTCTACCCACTTCTTGATATTGACCTGGTCTGTTTGTGAGTACGAGTCATAACAGTCAAAGCTAATAGCTAAAAGTGACATTTTTATTATTATAATTTTATTTTTTTTAACTTTTTTGAAAATGAAAAATGAATGTAAAAGTCTTACACATGTGATCTGAAGGAGGGCAGTGGGGATGGTCTCAATGTGCAGTGAGATGAGACGATCCTCACAAGCTTAATGAAACCAGACCTGGTGTTTGTCAGGTGACCCACACCATCTCAGTGTGTTTTCCCCTTACCTTACCTTGGAGGATTCTACTGCCATCTTGCACTTTAAGAGTAGAATTGTAATATGCAATAGTCCTGACTATAATTATTATTATTATTATTATTTTTTGCAGATACAAGATTGTGTTTCGGAATGATCCGTTCAACAATACGGCTGTGTAACGTGATCATCTACGGGTCACTTTTACCGGTCAAATTCATCGGCGTGTTACCTCAAGGTGTATCTTCACAGCCGTTATGTAACGCCAAGCGGGCCTCTAACATCGTCTTATGCTTGTGGAAAAATGGGAGGGTGAGCGCCAGGCTATGAAGTGCAGTTTCGTGAGCCGCGTGGGCTAAAAGTAGATCCGGGAAGCCACATTGTTCTGCCCGGCTGCTCTACAAAGCGCGGAGCACTTGATGAGCTGCTAAAAGACGAAGGGCACGGGATTAGCCTGTAGGAAAGGGAAAAGGACTTTAGATGTGCTATTTGTTTATCAAGCAGTTTGGCTGTTAGGAAGGTTTATGTTAGTGTTTTATGATGCTGCAGACGTCTGGAGTTTGTCTGCTAGATAGCCTCACAGAAACACACTTTGATTCATAATTCACCAGCTTCACATCAGCTGACAAATGATTAAAATCTTGTTTTGCGAAGCTTTTCGGCTTCCTGGGCTGTCAGCCAATGTTTTCCCAGCAGCGTCTTCCCTGTGAAGACATTGATGGATTGGAGCCAAATTATTTGAGAGCCTTCTCGTCAGGAGGAGTGTGTGTTTTAATTTCAGAACAAACTTTAAGTAACATGGAGCAGCAAGTCTCTCACTAGACAGCAAGAAATTTATGTTATTTCGTTCTCTCTGTTGAAGCTCCTGGAGCTTATCGCCAAGTCGCAGCTCCCCTCTCTCAGCGGTGTGGCCCAGAAAAACTACATGAACATTCTGGAGAGAGTGGTGCAGAAAGGTGAGTCTAATGTTCTCATTCCTCATTGAACTCGTGCCTCTCATTCCTCTCATCATGGCTTAAGTTGTTGCCATTTGTTGCCCAATAATTCTACTATAACAACAACAAAAAAAACATATTTTAAAATAGCGCTTTTCAAGTGTTACTTGTCCCATACTTTGCATTGCCGAGACAACTATATTTAATTTTTGTTTTGTTTAACAGCAAGCATTGACTTAAGTCCTGGACAAAAATACAATAGTAAAAGATGGTAGCACTTTTCGTATGATTCGTTTTCCAGCAAAATTTAGCTTCGGTTTTCGTATGCTGTCTTTGTTTAAGCACAGTGTGCTTAATAAACTAGTCATTATGTGGAATAAAGTGGCCAAACAAAGAATCACGCACATTGGTGACTCAATCTGAGCTTTTTTTTAATGGATTACGGCTACAAAAAAAGTCACCATGGGGCCCCAGAAAGTTGCAAGTGCCAGCAGTTTGATTAAGAAGGTGAGCAACACTATTGAATTTCGGTAAGAAGGTGGCCCTCCCCTACCCCCTGTCCGCCAACAAGTGTTCACTAAGGTATATGTTAATAGGGTGTCCCGATCCGATACTGATATTGGATACCGGTCCAATATCAGCAAAAAAACAAGTACCGTATTTTTCGGACTATAAGTCGCAGTTTTTTTCATAGTTTGGCCGGGGGTGCGACTTATACTCAGGAGCGACTTATGTGTGAAATTATTAACACGTTACCGTAAAATATCAAATAATATTATTTAGCTCATTCACGTAAGAGACTAGACGTATAAGATTTCATCGAATTTAGCGATTAGGAGTGACAGATTGTTAAACGTATAGCATGTTCTATATGTTATAGTTATTTAAATGACTCTTACCATAATATGTTACGTTAAAATACCAGCCACGTTCTCAGTTGGTTATTTATGTGTCATATAACGTACACTTATTCAGCCTGTTGTTCACTATTCTTTATTTATTTTAAATTGCCTTTCAAATGTCTATTCTTGGTGTTGGGTTTTATCAAATAAATTTCCCCCAAAAATGTGACTTATACTCCAGTGCGACTTATATAGGTTTTTGTCCTTCTTTATTATGCATTTTCGGCCGGTGCGACTTATACTCCGGAGCAACTTATACTCCGAAAAATACGGTATCTGATTATATTTGCTTGCATTTTAATGTCCTCCACTAAGCACACAGAGTTGGTCTTTTCTTGTATTTTAGTGAAGACATGTCCAAAAGGTAATCATTTTTGGCTTCTAGGAAATAGTAGCTACACAACAGCTAAGCACACAATAGCACACATGCTAGACATGCATAATAAGTGTCCTTAATTGAACAATATTGCATCCTTAAAAACACCACATTTGTCAATATAAACAAGTATTAAATAATTATAATTGTATATTACTTACAGATACAAAGTCTTCAAGGCAGAAGCCTGTCAGAAAGTATCCAGTAGCAAACGTGTCTGGATCATTCAATTAATCACATTTTAATTTTGATTTAGATTGTGGCCTGTCATGATTATGAAAATAGAATAATTGAAAAAAAAAAAATTATAGGGCTTCCCCTTTTGCATTCAAGTTCCTGAGCTTGTAATGGTGAAACAGATGAGGTACGAATGAGTGAGAAAGGAGCATCTGTGTTTTAAACTATTTTTAAAGTTGCGTTATGGTGGTGCAAAAAATACTCATGTTTTGAAATAATGAATAATCGTGTAATTAATCGTGATTACAATATCAATTAAAATGATTGTAATTATTATTTTTGCCATAATCGTCCAGCCCTATGAGCTTAATTAAATGAGTTGTTGTGACCACTAGATCCACTTTAAAATTGAAAAGCCTGCCATAAAGTTTGTGTTTTTTACACCTACCATTGTTCTGAGTAATTTCACTTGATCAAACTTTTTTTAACATTCCACACTACAAAATAATACAAGTACATACTATGATTCCTACTGATATCGTTTCAGAGTAATATCGGTATCGGCCAATACTGGAGGCTCCAATGTTGGTATCAAAAGTGAAAAAGCAGTATCAGGACACCCATACTATTTAATGTATTATTTATATTGATTTCACACTGTTTTCTTTATGTAATGCTATTTAGTGTCTTATTAAATTTTTGGGTGTCTTACTATTCGGCCTTTGTCAAACCATTTAGAACGGATTAGTAACCATTGTTACTAAAATAGGTCAAATGTACAGGTCTTTTATAAAACTATACAAATAGGTCTGGGCGAATGTTTTTATAATAACATACAGAGATGTGAGGAAAAATGACTTTTTTTAAATAATATTGGGAGCGTGCGTAAATGTTATACTGTAAGATACTGTACATGGAGCCAGTTATTTATGTAAAAAAACTAATTAGTTATTTAATATTATTTTTTATGTTTTTCCCCATATCGCCTAGCTCAAGATACAAAGTAAAACATGCAATACATCAAAATAGTCAAATGTATTTACTGTAATTAGCAATTAATGCTGGTTATAAAGTTAAAGTACCACTGATAGTCACACACACTAGGTGTGATGAAATTATCCTCTTCATTCGACCCATCACCCTTGATCACCCCCTCGGAGGTGAGGGGAGTAGTGAGCAGCAGTGGTGGCCGCGCCCGGGAATAATTTTTGGTGATTTAACCCCCAATTCCAACACTTGATGCTGAGTGTCAAGCAGGGAGGTAATGGGTCCCATTTTTATAGCCTTTGGTATGACTCGGCCGGGGTTTGAACTCACAACCTACCGATCTCAGGGCAGACACTCTAACCCAGGGGTGTCAAACGTACGGCCCGTGGGCCGGATCAGGCCCGCGGACAGGTTTTATCCGGCCCGCGGGATGAGTTTGCTAAGTATAAAAATGAACCAAAATTTTTGAATGAAAGAAACTGCTGTTCTAAATGTGTCCACTAGATGTCACAATAGCAATTATTTGCATCTTTGTAGATTATGCTACATATGTAAAAAAATAAAATAAACCACATGATGTTAGTGCACCAGTTAAGGAAAATGAGCAAACTTACATGAATGACATCCTGTAATTTGATTTTGATATAATTTTTTTATCGTAATAGATTGAAAATTAACACCAATGAGTTGACTGATGAACATTATCACATAATGTATTCAGAAAATATAAATAACGACAAATAAAGATAGAATACTATTAACCGCAACATGTAAGTGTAAAAAAAAACACAACAACATTATGATTTGTACATTTTCAGAATTTTCTTGTTCTATTTTTAAACAAAGAAAACAATCTGAATTTGTCTTTATTTTTAAGTTATCGTGCCGTGATTTTACCTGTCCGGCCCACCTGGGAGTAGATTTTTCTCCATGTGGCCCCCGATCTAAAATGAGTTTGACACCCCTGCTCTAACCACTAGGCCACTGAGCAGGTTATTCCTCCTCATTTTGCATCTTAACAAGACATTTTTTCAAGTTTTCTTTACAAACATGGCCCATGAAGGCATAAAAGAAAGAAAATGGGCTGAGTAACCCAAACAGATGCGCGCCGACATTTCGTCAGAAGAGTGGAAGTTGTTATTAATGCACATTTCATCGGGAATGATTTTGAAGTTACAAACACAGAAATAAGTCAGTGTTGTTTTGATCTAAGTCTGCTTGCAGCAACTGAAGGCAGATGAGAGAATGTGAACAGCAGACATTTAGCAGAACCAGACTGTAAACCAAACATTGTCACAGCGTAAACAGATATTATTTTCTTGAGCTCTTACGAAAGCTTCACTGCAGACAAGCACTTCAAATACTGTGATTTATCATGTTTGTTTTTTTAATGCTAAACACTATTTGTTGAGTCACCTTGTGGTCGTGGTCGTCTCTAATGTTCAATGCTCATCCTGCAGTGCTGGACGACCAGCAGAACGTCCGTCCCATCAAGGAGCTCCTGCAGACGCTCTACGTGTCGCTGTGCAGTTTGGTTCAAGACATGGGCAAGTCTGTGCTGGTGGGGAACATCAACATCTGGGTGCACCGCATGGACAACATCCTGCAGTGGCATCAGCAGCTGGACAACATCCAGATCAACAGAGTGAGACGACATGAGAGAACTGTCCGTCCCGTTCAATAAGTTCTTAAGTGCGACCTTTCTGTGGTTCTTCCAGCCCACATCAAATGGCATGACGCTGATGGAGCTGCCTGTCAGCCTGCAGCTGAACATCATGCAGCGTCTGTCAGACGGCAGGGACCTGGTCAGCCTGGGTCAGGTCTGTCCAGGACTGGGGGGACTCGCTGAGGACCGGCTGCTCTGGAGGAAACTCTGCCAGCACCACTTCACAGACAGACAGGTACGGGAAAATCTTTAAATGTTCTACCTAGTATCTTGTTCAGGTGAGCTGGAGCCTATTCCAGCAAGACACTGGACAGGTCGCCAGTCAATCACAGGGCAAATCTATGAAGACTAGCACATGTTTAGATATACTCAGGGCACTTTTAACATGGGAACACTTATTACTATTAGGTCATGTATAATCTAAGTAAAGTATCATACTGAGGCGTCACTATGATGATTGCATTGTGGTTGCATGTTTCATTGGGGAACACCTTTCAGATTTTTTTGATACAGCTCTTGCATTTTATTGCAGTGATAAGAATTAATGGAGCAAATACATTTATAAATTCACAAGTCTAAAAACTAATGATTTTGTAGACTACAAAACTGTTCAAATGTAGATACAGTATGTATAAGACCAAATTAATATAAATAAATCTCTAAACAATTATTGAACTAATTCAATATATTTGAAATTAAATACATACATGTCATTTATTTATTTAATATAAGTCAGTTTGATTATTAAATCATGTAATGAATTATTTCAATACTTAATGATTTGATAATTTAATTAAATATGGAAGGTCAAATGAGACAATATTAAATAAATAGATTTTTAAAAAATTACTTAAGTGGGTCATTAATTATTTATAATTAGAAATACATTTATAAATATTTCAAATGTGGCATTAATTTATTTACCGGTAATGTAAAAATACATTTCATTATTAAATCATTTATTTATTTAATTATTTCATGATTGAATGATTTATTTCACGATTAAATTAATTCACGATTCCATTTTTTTCATGAATCTGTTTGAGTGAGTGCTTCATGAATGTATTTGATCTGTCAAATTCACCCATCAATGTCAGTGGGTGAGGCTCTGATTGATTGATTGAGAAGTTTATTGACATCTTAAAGAATTAAATCCATGTAATGCTTTAAAAAGGCAAACGGATGGTACAAAAAAGCCAAAAGGCTTGTTTCCATCGTGGTCCATTAAATATTCATCACAAATCTAGTCCAATGATTGCTTCGCTCTGAAGCCTTGAACTTCGGAAGCCTTTTAAAACATGGCGTCTAAGGAGGATATACTCGTATTTTTTGGATGGATATTTTAGACCCTGCAGATTAGGTTGAAGCAGGAAGTTCTGACCCAGAGCATGTAGCAGTTAAAGTAGAGGAATGTTTTGAAGTTGTTGTAGTTATTTCTGTACTTTCAGACCAAGATCTAGCACAGTACAGAGTGTTAGGACCTGCCCAAGGAATTTGAAGGCTGAGTTTGATGACTAAAATAAATTCATGAAGCGCTGACACACTAGGTTCATGAAATATTTAAGTAAATCATGAAACAATTAAATCAACAATTAAATATTGAAATAATGAATTAAAATACTTAAAAATTATAAATAAATAAATTGACACATTTAATACATTTATATATTCAATTTCAATTAAATATAATCATACATTTGAGTAATTATGGAAAGATTTATTTATTTTTATTTTGTTTAATTTTGTCCAATTGGACAGTTCATAGAGAAATGTGTGTGTATACGAAAGCAAATGTAAAACAAATATGTATAACATTTTAAAGTACTACATTTTACAATTAGAAATTAAACAGAGTCAAAAACTTACTTTGAAAACAATATGCACAAATATAAACCTGAATTATGAACACCTGTGCACATAAACTGTTCACTGTGTGTAAAATAGCCAACACCTTGTCATACAGCCAGTAAACTATGAGCTGTCATTACATGGTGCAGGTGTACGTAATGTACAAAAACAAAACACGATTGAGAAGAAGTCTGAGCACTGATAAAGCAAACTTGATACTGGGAGTCAGCAGAGTGCGTATGTGCTGGCAACCCTTCTTTCCTCACACCATGCACACAAATAATCACTTGATAAGCAAGTAAGCCACTGGCTAAAGTAGGTTACAGTGATTGTAGGGAGCGAAAAAAACTAAATGTGATCTTTCTTCCCCTTTTAGATCCGAAAGCGGCTGATTGTGTCAGACAAAGGTCTGCTGGAGTGGAAGAAGATGTACTTCAAGCTGAGTCGATGCTATCCTCACCGAGAGCAATACAGCGACACTTTGCACTTCTGCTCACATTGTCACATCCTTTTCTGGAAGGTAAGGATGAACACATTTGTGTAATAAAAAAAAGATGAAATAACAACCGTTTGAACTGTTTTCTCCCACAGGACACAAATCATCCTTGCACTGCCAACAACCCAGAAAGCTGCACTATGGCGCTCTCACCACAAGACTTTATCAACCTGTTTAAATTCTGATCGCACCCAACTGCCCTTAAAGTGTACATAATGTACATACACGTGTATAGTTTTGTTGTTTTCATTTGAGATATGAATGATGACCAGGCTGTGGGACAATCATGCAATTGGGATTTTGGATTGTGTCTTGTTTACTTTTTACAAAGGAAGATGCTGTTAAGTGACAGAGAAGAGACGGCAAGTCGGAAAAATACATTTTTAGATGCAAGAAAGGGAAAAGACAAATGTCAATTTTTATTTGGGGGTTTCAGTTCAAGGTACTTTTGTTTGAAAGTATTTGCCTCAAAAAGCTGGTCATAGTTTATAAACACATGAAGTTGGATGATTATTTATATCAGTAAGGATGTGGAGTTTTGATGTGTGTTGTCCACATTGGGGAAAGACAAACTGAAGTAGACACAATTGAATGTAAGGAACTGAGTGTTGCTGCATCATGTTTTCTATATACTTTTTCACTTTTATAAAGATTTGATACCTTTATATTTTAATGAGATCATTTTCTGCCATGGCTGCTATTTCAGTAGTTTTTGACGGCAATACTTTGTGTGCCTTATTGCAAAACTTGAAACCAGTACATTTTCCCAGAGATCCTGAACATGAACACAACCCACATTTTTTTTTATTACATACCAAAGTTTAGTTTTTTGCATGAAAAAGCATTTGTGTATTTATTCAAATTCTGGTTAAGTAGCTCCATGTTGGTTTCTGACTTTCTTTTAGCACTGCTCACACAGTGAGCACTGATGTACTGTACATGCTATGCAATGCATTCTGTTGTGTAAATAAAAATATTTACTTGATTAACTTGTATGTTTGCAATGTGCTCCATGTTGCCGGATTGGAAGTGACACATTAATGCACCCGCATATTTATTCATACCACATAACAGATGCGATGTTGTTGAGGACCATCTGCTAAAGTAAAACATTACAAACACTGACAGAACAGCGCCCCTTCTTGTCTATAAAGAGATACACAGCTTAAACCTCAAAACAGTACATTAGTCGTGCTTTAAATGTGTCATATTTTTTAAATAATCGTACAAACGGTGATATTATTGTACGTTTGGCAACACCCTGAACAGACATACAATAAATGTTGGTCAGCCTTTTTAGCACAAATACGTAATACAAAGCAAATAGCGCTCTCTGCTGGATAAAAGGTGAACTGCAGGAGTCTATGTTTGGGTCATATTTAACTACCTTATCTTGTCATATGTGACAGTTTATCGTTTGCTTGCTTGTTGCTGCAGATTTCATAATACAAATGGTCTGGTGTGACCTTTAAGGGATTATATCACGCCACACATCTACATTGCTGGAATAGTAGTAACTATTTATTGACTGACCACATTTACATAGCATCTCTATGATGATATATTAAAATAACACTATAACCTAGAATTGGGAAAACTTAAAGTAATACTTTTTTACCGTGGCTAATTGTATTTCTGTTTAATGAACACAAATAAATTAATGAACAATATTGCACAATAATGCGTTAAGTGTGTATAGTATTACTTACTGTATATGTGTGATTCCAGTGGCGGGCCGTGCATTTCCCACCTAGGCCTTCAGTGATGTTTGACTTCAATTACCACCTCTCAAAATACCATCATTTATGTCACCACATGACCATTGCCGGAGAAATACTATAGAGGAACATTTACGCCCTACTGCGTATAGAAACACATCAACAGTGTACAAAACGGGTTATTTTCTGGCACATTTAAAAATCAATTAAAACGCAGCAGCAATTAAAACATATATCATGTGGTACTGTCAAAATTAAAATTGCAAAAAACATATTAAAAGTGAAATAAATAAATATTTGAACTCACAATTTGTAGCACCTATTAGCCAGTGGTACCCCTAGTCGTCGGCTTATTCGAGCGGAAGGGGCGGGCATTTCCCCATTTCATCGTCAGAACAGCTGACCTAGCTTCCGGGGTTGGCCGACATCGTCTAAATGGTAAATAGGTTATACTTGTATAGCGCTTTTCTACCTTCAAGCGCTATATAGCTTTATAGCTTTATGACTGTTATGGGATGGAGGAGGGAGTTGTGATGGCACAGTTCCACAAGGGGGCATTATTGCTCTATGTATTTATTATATATATATATACAGTATATAAACAATATAATATAATAAATAATGAACAATATAATTTAATTAAACAACAAAGGAATGGCGTGTGTGAACTAGATCCAAAAGGGATGTATGGTGGAAGACTATGTGTATGAATAATTAGCGGTTGAGTATTACCATAATTGTTGGATGAGGAAGCAGACAAATCAAAAGGGGTCCGTGATCCAAGCAAGGTCTGTGGGGCAGAGAGAGGCGTCAAGAGGTCCGTGTCCAGAGCGGGGGTCGAGGATCAAGGGACGCAGTTGAGATCCAGGGCTGGGGTCCAAGGAAGCGAGACGCACAGCTCGAATCGCAGGCAAAGGAAGGAAACACTGCGGGCACAAGGGAGAAGACAGGGGACAAATCAAGCACGGGGAAGAAAGCACGGAGAGCAAAGAGCTAACGATCGCTTACGGGACATCAACAGAAGGTTATGTTTTGGCGAGGGATGGCAGGTTGTGCAGGCTTTTGAAGGCAGGTCTGATCATCAGTTCCAGGTGTACAGATTGCCGGCAATTGATTGCAGCTGTTCGCTGCCACTGGTCTGGGGCGCGCTCTTGGAGCTGCGCTCGGTGCAGCGCCCAGATGAATGCACACTGACGTGAGCCTGGACCGTGACAATGACACTATTTCCACATTCACCCATTCACGCGCACATTCACACACTGATGGCGGGAGCTGCCATGCAAGGCGCTAACCACGACCCATCAGGAGCAAGGTTGAAGTGTCTTGCTCAAGGACACAACAAACGTGACTAGGTTGGTAGAAGCTGGGGATCGAACCAGGAACCCTCAGGTTGCTGGCACGGCCACTCTCCCAACCACGCCACGCCGTCCCCACAAGATGTAGTTTCTCTTTAAATATCCTTCTTGAAAATGGCCCTGCAAATATATATCTGCCACCTAGTCAACATTTTGTTCTCCTTCTCTGCTATCCTGGTCTGGCTACGGCACAACACTTCTTGCTTCCTGCTAAATTGAAACTTGTAAATGGATACTCACTTTGGACTGACAAGTGAGTATCCAATCACAGTCTCGTTAACATCAGGCTACTTGTATAGGCTGCTGTCAACAACTTGTGATCTGATTGGCTATAGCAACTGTCTATCAACTGTGTGTGTTCTCAAATTCATCCGCTAACGGTCCCGGTGAGTATCCAATCACAGGACGCGTAAATGTCACGTCCAACGTGAGGCCAGCTGGAAGACCTTACTGACAACAATTCGTGACGTGATTGGCTATCACAATTATCTATCAACTGTATGTCCCCGTTTGCTTAGAGTGCACGGACGCCCGCATTGTTGATTCTGAAGGCCTCTAGCAGATTTGGTACAGCATGGCAACATAAGCTAGCTGAATTCTGATTGGATACAAACTAAAACTAAAAAAAACAACACTGGAAGGAGCATAATATCACATGAAGAGAATATGAGTAATTTTAGATATTTAGGGAAAGTAAATAAAAAAAAATGTTTATCTTTAATTATGATCATGATTTCTGGTTATGTTCGGCCAGCAGAGAAGGCCTTTCTGGCTATGACAGCACACCACTGTGTGATTTGCAAGAAAACCTGCAGGTTCTGCCCCACAATTGAATTTCTTTGTTGCAGAGACAAAAAACAAATGAAACTAAAATATGAATGTAATCACTCACTGCTTGTCATCCAGATATTTTTTATTCAATAATATTAGCCACGGGACGTTGTTCATGTCCAACAACCAATAACTTCTTGGTTGGGGTATATAAGTCTACATTTGGAAGCCTTTATAAAGGCGTCAGGCAGACACTGTTCTTTGCAACTCCATTGCAAAAGAAGAAGTTTGAGGTACTACTGCCTGATACGATATGTCAACAATGAGCTGGTGTTTTTGTTGCCTCTATTTCCCATCCAGAGAGTTGTATGAAACCTTAGCTACCATGCTACTTACGTTATTTCCTCCTACTGGTATCATGCTAAATACACTGACATGTATGTAAAATATCACACTGTTTGCCATCTTTCTTCGACGAGATAGCATCAAACCTTGAAGGTCCAGCAGACTCCATTCACCTCTTATTTTATTCTGTAGAAAGTGCTTCTTTCTCTCCCAGAGTCAACCCAGCTTGTCTCCATGCATGTAATCCACAGGTAAAGCGAGGCAGTTCGGTGTGAAAAGTCCACAGCGCCTTCCGTATCACGTTTGTTGGAGTCAGTCCTGCAAATGTTGGAAGCGTTAGGTTGGAACTCACAAATGATACAGTCGTACCTCGGTTTTCGTCAGTGACCCGTTCCAAAAGGTCTGAAAAAGACCGAATTGTACAAAAAAATGATTTTTTTTTTTGCTTTATTAAATTGAATAGTGTTTCTCAACTTTTTTATCAAAGTGCTTTCTTCAACTTTCTTTGGCCCCATGCATGTTTATTTTCTAGTCATAGTCAATTTTAAAACAAGTACAAAGACCGATTCACCATCATCACGAGTGCATTCCGCAGAACGACACGTGCAAAAACTGAGTAGTTTGTCACGCACAATGGTGCGCGAAAACCGAGGTACCACTGTGCTAATGTTGCACATGCTTTTAATGAAAGAAATACACACTTGCTAGTGGTTGCCAATGTTAATAGATGTCAGAGAGGTATGTTTTCTCTTTCAGAGTTCTCAATAATCCACTCAATAGCATCCCAACCCTGCACATCCACACAGAGAGACAGAAGAAAGCAGATTTAAGAACAAAGGCCATCCATAGTAAAGGTTCAAGCAAAGTACATGAGAATAGAGCAAAAAGTATTTTAAAGTTAAGGAGGGGCAAAGAAATAGCATGCAAAGACTTTGGATTGACATTTTAACATGTTACCTTCCTGGCATTAGCAGACATTCTCCTGGCCATCATCCCCTCCAAGTAGCTGCTCAGGCTCACTCCCTTCACTGTAATGATGGCCTCCTGAGTCAGGACGGTGCTGAGCAGCATGAGAGAAGTAATCATAAAAAAACGACACCTGGCTGGTTGTACAGCAGGTCACTGATTGTTTCACTGCATCGGATTTAGTTCCGATTCAAAATAAATGATAAATGATAAATGGGTTATACTTGTATAGCGCTTTTCTACCTTCAAGGTACTCAAAGCGCTTTGACAGTATTTCCACATTCACCCATTCACACACACATTCACACACTGATGGAGGGAGCTGCCATGCAAGGCGCTACCAGCACCCATCAGGAGCAAGGGTGAAGTGTCTTGCCCAAGGACACAACGGACGTGACTAGGATGGTAGGTGGTGGGGATTGAACCCCAGTAACCAGCAACACTCCGATTGCTGGCACAACCACTCTACCAACTTCGCCACGCCGTCCCAAAGAAAGGAACTTACATCTCAGGGTTGTCAGGGTGAGGTCTGTAAAGGAGCCTCTCATCCACTGATATCAGGTTAGTGAGAGTAATCTGCGAGGCAAAGCAAACATTATTCAGTATTATTTTATTACATTTAGATTAGTGGCTCTCAAACCTTTTTCACCAAGTACCACCTCAGAAAACACTTGGCTCTCCAAGTACCCCCATAATGACCAACATTACATACAGTAGCGTAGTAGGACTAAGTATTCATAAAAACAAGGCAGATGTTTTATTTAACAAGTACATATAATATTTTTGGCCACTGTTTTGAACAGTAACCCTGTGTTTGAATATTTCATTACCATATTTTCCGGACTATAGGGCGCAGCGGAATATAAGGCACACTGGTCTATTTTTAATCTTTTTTTATATATAAGGCTCACCGGATTATAGGGCACATTAAAGGAGTCATGTTATTATTATAATTTTTCTAAATTGTGGTCTACATAACATGTAATGGTGGTTCTTTGGTCAAAATGTTGCATAGATGATGTTTTACAGATCATCTTCAAGCCGCTTTCTGACAGTCGCTTCCGAATGCGCCGTTTTGTGGGCGCTCTTATTTACGTGGCTCACCTTCGGCAGGGTCTTCTCCCTGTCATCTTTAATGTAGCGGTGTAGCGTGCAAGGACGGATTTTAGAGTGCCGTGTGTAATGTTCTATATTTTCAATGGAAAATATAAAGTGTTGGTATTGTCATATTGCCATCATAGTGCAGTCTACACGTATCTCTTATGTTTGACTGCCATCTACTGGTCACACTTATCATTATACCATGTACCAAATAAAATTGCTTCGAGGTCGGTAAGCAAAACCAGAATTATTCCATACATTAGGCGCAATGTCGAGCACTGTGAATAAGACTATCACAAAAATCAGAATGTTTATCATGGTTCTTCTTCTTTGTACTTTGTAAACACTTTGAGTTTCAACAGTTTCTTAAATTGGATCATATTAGTACTTTGTTTGATGTCTTTGCTTAATCCATTCCATAATTTAATTCCACATACTGATATACAGTACTAAAGGTTTTAAGTGTTGTACGTGCATACAAATGTTTTAAGTTACATTTTTCTTTGAGGTTATATTTCTCCTCTTTTGTTGAGAAGAATTGTTGTACATTCTTGGGTAGCAGGTTATAGTTTGCTTTCTACACAATTGTAGCTGTTTGCAAATTCACCAAATTGTTAAATTCAAATATTTTGGACTCAGTAAATAAAGGGTTTGTATGTTCTCTTTATCCAACATTATGTATTATTCTAACTGATCTTTTTTGTAACACAGTTAGTGAATAAAGTGTACTTTTGTAGTTCCCCATATTTCTGCACAATTACTCAGATATGGTAACACTAGTGAGCAGTAGAGAATATGGAGTGATTTTTGATCCAATGCATATTTTGCTTTATTCAATCAATCAATCAATCAATCAATCAATCAATCAATGTTTATTTATATAGCCCTAAATCACAAGAGTCTCAAAGGGCTGCACAAGCCACAACGACATCCGCGGTACAGAGTTATTCATTATTGATGTATTGCTTGCAACTTTATGTTGTATATTTTTTACATAAAGTTTCCAGTTCACTTTATCATCTACTATTACACTTAGAAATTTGATTTCATTTATTCTTTCAATGTATATTTCGTCTATTTGTATTTGTGTTTGACTTTCTCTTCTACTGTTACTGAATAGCATTATTTTAGTTTTACTGAGGTTTAAGGATAGTCTGTTTTGTCAAACCATCTTTTTAATTTGTTAATTTCTTCTGTTATTATTTGTAATAGCTTCTGTGTGTGTTCTCCTGAATAAAACGCTGTTGTATCGTCTGCAAATAATACTAACTCTAAGTCTCTTGTAACTTAACAAATGTCGCTTATATAAAGATTGAACACTTTTGGTCCGAGTATTGATCCCTATGTTACACCACAGGATATATATAATGTTGTAGACCTGTGTTCACCTATCTTAATGTATTGCTTCCTGTTGGTTAAGTAGCTTCTCACCCAGTTCAAGACCAACCCTCTGATGCCATACTGTCTCATTTATTAAAATATTATGATTAATTGTTTCAAATGCTTTAGTTAGATCCATAAACACAATTTATCGCGTTGGTTATTTCGGTTAATGCAATCGATGATGAAATACTAGCTCTGTGTCCATATTGGTTCTCAGCAAGTATTCTGTTTGTTTATGAACAGTTGTTCAATGACTTTAGACAATTGTGGAATAGAAATAGAAATTTGAAGTATAAATGATAACGTGCTTTTGAAGTTGTCTTGAAAAAACTTTTAGTCAGGGGAAAATATGTTGTTAACGACAACCAAGACAAGCATTTTTAGTCTACAAAATTAACACTGACCCGCACTTGGCCTGCCCTCTTTACATCCTGGGGTCACAACCAAAACTACCGTGACACTGTCACGTCGGGGTCGCATTTTACTGCGTGGGTTGTTCTCCCGGGATGCAGACGGAACTCCGGACGAAGCGTGCAGGTAGGAATACGATTTATTGGCCATAAATAATTTGATGAAATACAAAATACAGGGAACAAACAAAAGGGATGCGTGCCGATCGCACGCGGAAGCTAAGACAAAAACTTAGCGCAGGATTCTTCAGGCAGGAAACAAGAAATAAACCTATGTGACTGTTGCATACAGCAAACAACGAAGCCAGACAGTGTGTGGCGAGCAACGTGAATAAATAGCTCTCTGATTAGTGCAGGGCAGCAGGTGAGCATCCCAATCCAATCCACTTTATTTACTGTATATATCACATTTAAACAACAAGAATGTTTCCAAAGTGCTGCACAGCCATGTTAAAAACAATATCAAAAACAATATTAAAAATATTATGCTCCACCAATGACTGAATAAAAACAAAAAATAAATAAATACATATAAAACCAATATAAAAATAAATATGATTAAAAACGATTTTAAAGGGTAAAACCAATTAAAACAGTAAATAGAAATCAAAATTTATAAAAAAAAACAAAAAAAAAACGGACACTTATCAGTGGCAGGTGATAGTAATTTGCACCCATGGCAACTAAAACAAACCCATGGGTGCACAAAACAGGAAGTGAGGGAGTCCAAAACTAAACAGAACATGATCCGGGCAACGGATAAGGACAGACACGAAACGTAACGCTGTTTGCTCTTTTATTACTGCATATAACTGCGATTGATTTGATGTACTGTATTTTTCGGATTATAAATCACAGTTTTTTTCATAGTTTGGCCGTGGGTGCGACATATACTCCGGAGCGACTTATGTGTGAAATTATTAACACATTACCGTAAAATATAAAATACGGTAATATTATTTATCTAATTCGCGTAAGAGACGAAGCAAACGGCAGCAATCGTCACTCACACGTCAACCAATAAGAATTCGGCGGGGGAGGGTCATGGCAGAAGTGCATTGTGGGTCATGGTATGTTAACTGCTATATGCTATACGCTACTGCCGTAGCTATTAAAATGGATCACATCAACATTGGCGGTAACTTATAAAAACTGAGAAGGGCTGAACAAAAATGGCACCGAAAAGGAAATCATATACTGCAGATTACAAGCTGGACGTAGTGAAATATGCAGCAGAGAACGGCGATCGAGCAGCGGAAAGAAAGGGCATACCAGAGGCGACACCGGGGAGGAAGATTTCATCGGATTTAGCGATCGGGAGTGACAGATTGTTTGGTAAACGTATAGCATGTTCTATATGTTATAGTTATTTGAATGACTCTTACCATAATATGTTACGTTAACATACCAGGCACATTCTCAGTTGGTTATTTATGCGTCATATAACGTCCACTTATTCAGCCTGTTGTTCACTATTCTTTATTTATTTTAAATTTCCTTTCAAATGTCTATTCTTGGTGTTGGATTTTATCCAAAAAATTTCCCCCCAAAAATGCGACTTATACTTCAGTGCGACGTATATGGTTTTTTCCTTCTTTATTGTGCATTTTCGGCTGGTGCAACGTATACTCCGGAGCGACTTATACTCCGAAAAATACGGTAATTGTTTCTCTCTGATGATGGTTCTCCTACCTGACAGTGATATGTGGAATATCTTCATAAATTAGAGACTTACATTTGTTGAGCACAGCTCCATCTTTTTCTCCTCAGGATCCACTATGGAGTGTTCCTTCACGTAGGTCTGCGTGTGGTTGGTTCCCAGTATCTACAAAGAGTGTGATGTGAGAATCAACACATGCATACCAACACGTACCACACGCTTGAAGCTGTGTGTGTTTTCCAGCACTGCCTCTGACCCTGCAGAACGGTGACGGTGTGACCACTGACCGCTCGGACGATCGCCGGCAGTCCCCACTCTGTGCTGAGGAGTCGGTGGCTATGCAGGCGTCCATCTGCATCCATGCGGCGGTCCAGCACATCCACCCCCACCACATGTGGATTCATGGGGTTGGGGTACTTCCTCATGGCGGCCTTGATCACCGTCTCCCATGGGTAACTTCACACAAATCAAAGTATTAAAAACATATCTATTTTTTATGTTTTGAGTTCGAAGTTACGCCATTATAATAAACACGGTGTTTAAAATACTTAATATTTTTTCTTATAATGTAGTAAATAAAGTTGCCATGTTTCGGCACATTTATTTTACAATAACATTGTATCAATGTTTTAAGTGTTCCTTGTAACCCTAACTTAAAAAAGCACAGGATTTCAATACAACATGGAAAACAAATATTGTATTGATTTTTACTTGTTTTATACCCATCCATCCATTTTCTACAGCTTGTCCCTTTTTGGGGTCGTGGGGAGTGCTGCAGCCTATCTCAGCTGCATTCGGGCGGTAAGCGGGGTTCACCCTGGACAAGGCGCCACCTCATCACAGGCCAACACAGATAGACAGACAACATTCACACTCACATTCACACACTAGGGACCATTTAGTGTTGCCAATCAACCTATCCCCAGGTGCATGTTTTTGGAGGTGGGAGGAAGCCGGAGTACCCGGAGGGAACCCACGCAGTCACGGGGAGAACATGCAAACTCCACACAGAAAGACCCCCGAGCACAGGATCGAACCCAGGACCTTCGTATTGTGAGGCACATGCCCCTGGTCCACCGTGCTGTCCTTGTTTTATACCAAACAGACTTAAAAATAGACACTAGTAAAAGCATATACTCAGAGCTGATTGTCAAATGACTGTGTTATTTTATATACATATAACTAATAATTGAAATAATGAATTATAACTGTAAGAAGAAACATCACCAAAGGCTTCCTTATTGTCCACTGTCTGTTCTGCTGTCCACTCCATGTAGGTTTTACGCTTGAAAAGTGTTTGTCCATCTTAAACATTAATTTATGTGCAAACATGTTTACCCCCACACATTAAGAGCATTTGTGAACTGTTGAGATTGATCTACAGCTGTCATTTTTGTGGGTAAATGAGAGCGGGTGAGAGATTATCATCGCACTTCAACATCTCTAACATGTAAATGCTACCTATTTGCTCGGTCAGTTTTGCAAATGAAAATCTGTTCTTCATTGATTTAATAAAGCTTGAATAAACACATGTAAACTAAGACGTGAGCATGCC